>NW_026861917.1:0-14848 GCF_026571515.1 Ruditapes philippinarum | reverse complement strand
ATTCCCGTTTTCGCAGATCATAAATATTTGTTTATTATTATTATTATTTAAAAGCGTTTTTTTTTCACAATCTCTAGAAAGATTAATGATAATATTTAGGTTTTATAAAAACATGCCAAAAGGAACATTAAAAGTTGGCAAAAAAACAACGAAATAACAGGCCGATTCCGGTCACGGGCAGTTTGGGCAGTAGCTCCGCCGATATTAGATCTCTTGTTAAATTAATCAAAAAGCGATTTTATTTATAAAAATCTTTTCATAAATCATTGATATTGTTTTATATTTCATAAAATTGCAAGAAAAAAAACTTAAAAAAGTTTAATTATTTACAAAGTTACAGGTCGATTCCCGGTAAATCACAACAAACTAGCGGTTTTTTAAAAACGGCTTATTTTTTATTGTTTCTTAGGCATAAGCAGTATCGATTTTACTCGAAGATAAGGAAGCAACTTCCTATTTTTCACTCGATATACCTCGGTTATTTACGTAGATCATATTGAAAGTGTTTATGGGTGTATTAAATCATGAAAAGATTTAAAGTTCATTTTTCTTACAGAGACAGTCACGGTAACGTTTCATTGTTTACTATTGTGCGATAAATATTTTGTCAAATTATGACATTTAATCACTTTTTTTTTGTTTTGACTTAAAAAACTAACATGGAAACATGGTTTAACGGAAAAAAAAAACAATGCTTTGAAATAAAATATATAGCAATAATAAGATGTACATGCTGCGTGGAAAGCTTTTTTACCTATTCTGTAAACAATGTATGGAGAATGCATGTTTAAAATAGGAATCTGTGCCTACTAGAGCTAACTTATTATTCAACCACGATGATAAATTAACAAAAATACAAATATTTACGTATCACTTTACTTCACCAAGCTAACTGGAACTTCTATTGGGCATCCAAACCCCTACAATGTTACCTCTTGGTGCAGCTACAGACTTTTGACCTTACTTCTGTAACAAAAAAGTTTATATATTAGATTTAAAATAAAACTACAAATCAACTTTATAATTTCAAGAAAATATGCTTTAATTTTTAACAGGTAATACATTGTAAGTCCTTTGGTTTGATTTTCAATTGAAAAAGTTTTTATATATGAAGATTTTCCCTACATTAATGTTGGAAGAAACCTTTAAAGTGCTTCCCTATGTTGCTTTAATGTATGCACATTGAGGCAGGCATTCCTAAAGACAACCTTCTTAAGAACCAAAGACATCCTAAGCAACCCTTTTATCAAATGTTTAGTAGATAGCTTCTTTACATGAAGATTGTACCAGTTTAAATTTGCTAACTTTGAAAAACCAGTGGTGAAGTAGACAAGAATTCTAATCAAGGGCACAGATTTCAACATTTTTTGCCAGCCGTGTTTACGTTTAGGCACCACAGTGAAAATAAACTGACCATTAAAAATTTACTTATTCATGTTCAAAATCAGTGCATTTTTTTTCAAAATTGTGAAGGGGCCTGGGCCTGTTCCCATTTTTGTGAAAAAAAAGCGGGCGATATGTCATAAAATTGTGAAAAAAACAACATAACTACCTTGGCATTTCAACGACAATTTTTAAAACCATAAACAGTTGTTTTTAATTTCTGACCCTGTGTTAAAAAACTGCTTCAAGTCTGTACATTACCCGGGTAAAACATGCACAAAAACCATTAACTTGCATAAAAATCTATTTCTTGTGGTTATTGGCAATTGGCATAAATCAAGGGTTTTTTCCCTGTAAGGTAAAGTATTTTCGAAGACAAAGTCATAAATAATTTGTGAAAGATCTCTTCTGAAATTGGGTGAAATTTTTTCTGCACTTTGGTGAAAAAAAAAGTGCAATTTTGAATTGTGAAGGGGGCCTTATATCGGCATTTTTATTTAGGCATTTTCTTTCAGTTGTCAATGATTGCTGGGGAGAATACATAGAGTTTGGGGAAACTTTAAAAGGGAATTTTTTTTGGTCATGGTCTTAAATTTGCAGTAAAAACACAAGCAAATTTCGTTAAATTTTATATCCCCGCCGAGTACTGGTTATTTACTTACACAACAACTGAATACATACCAGGTTAAGGCTTTATTATATAAATTTATCATGGCTTGCAAATTTCATTTTTTAGTATTGATGATTCCCATAAAGTCTGGTTTGAAATGCAATCCAGTAGTTGAAAAGAAATTAGCAATATTGCTTTAAATGCATATTGCAAAACAAATCAAGGGCCATCACTATGTCTTGAAGCCTCTGACCGGAACAAAGCAATGAAATGCGCATCTACCCTAATATTGATTGTTCCAATAAAGTTTCATTGAATTCCAGCCAGTAATTAAAGAGAAATAGCAAGGAAATGATTATTGCTCTATATGCATACTGCATAACTAATTAAGGACCATAACTCTGTGTTGAAGTGACTGATTGGTACAAGACAACATTATGCCCATCTCTTGGTATTGATGGTTCTCATTAAGGTTTTGTCGAAATTCGAACCAGTAGTTGCAGAGAAATAGCGCGACAAGGATTATTGCTATATATGCATGCTGCAAAACTTATCAAGGGCCATAAACTCTAAGTTAAAGGGTCTGATCGGAACAAGGCCATGATATGCTCATCTTTTCTTGATATTGAAGGTTCCAAAAAAGTTTCGTTGAAATCCAGCAAGTAGTTTGCAGAGAAGTAGCACGGAAACGATTATTGATCTATATGCAAATTGCATTTATAACTAATCAAGGGCCATAAACTCAGAGTTAAAGGATTTGACCAGTACACGGTACAAGGCGACAATATGCCCATCTCCTCTTGGTATTGATGGTTCTCATAAAGTTTTGTTGAATTCATGCCGTTAGTTGCAGAGAAATTGCGTGAAAAGGATTATTGCTCTATATGCATAACTAATTAAGGGCCAAAGCTATAAGTTAAAGGGTCTGACCGGAACAAGACGACGTCGGACGATAAGCACATCTTTTCTTGATATTGAGGGTTCCCATAAAATTTATTGAATTCCAGCTAGTTGTTGCAGAGAAGTAGCGCGGAAACTATTATTGCTCTATATGCAAATTGCATTTATAACTAATCAAGGGCCATAACTCATAGTTAAAGGTCTGACTGGTACAAAGGCGATGGTATGCTCATTTCCTCTTGGTATTGAAGGTTCCCGTAAAGTTTTGTTGAATGCAAGCCAGTAGCTGCAGAGAAGTAGCGAGGAAATGATTATTGCTCTATACCCATACTGCATAACTTATCAAGGGCCATAATTTCGAGTTAAAGGGTCTGACCAGAACAAGCCGACGATCAGCGATTCTTCACTAGATATTGATGGTTTCCATAAAGCTTCTTTGAATTCCAGCCAGTAGTTGCAGAGAACTAGCGTGGAAACAAAATTCGGACGGACAGATGGCGGGACGGACAAAGTGGCAACTATATTCTTACCCTTGGAGGACTGCATAAACAGAGAAAAAAGACTGATTAATTATAATTTTAACTTCCAGGGCTTCACTCAAGTGGGTTATTTGACTTATTTCGATGACTGCTTATAGTTCTAATCATAATTGTGTGATGTAATTACATTTCTAAGTCTGATTAACATCTTAGTAACTGTGAAAAATAAGCATTACAATTTCTTTAACAGTTTAACTCCATTTTCTTCAACATCTACCTCTACATCATAGACATACTGCAGTGCTTCAAAATCATTTTACAATTACACTCAAGCAGGCATATGCTTTTCTCTTCTCGATTTGTGACTCTTATTTTGAAATATTGCATATTTGCAATAAATATCAAACATACTTCAAGACTCCAGAGACAGCTATGAGATTCTGGAACCATAGTAGAGCTATTATAATTATTATTTATCGCGCCACCATCAATAATGGTGTTTCCTAGGCACACGTATAAAACAATGATGTAACATTATGTTCTACGCCAAAAGTGAAATATATAATAATTACACAATATATTTGAATAAGATTTACAAATAAATAGATAAACTGAAATTTAATATTAAGGAAGTGGCTAGTCGTACGGGCCCGTCCCGTACGGCTAGCCAAAAGTTCTAGCCGTACGTGAGTCACGTACGACTAGCCAGGACTCGCTGTATTGTCTAGCCGTACGGCACTTTTCAAAATTATATAGAAGTCGACCATGCATATGTCAATATTTTGTGCCTCATGATTATGATTTGTTTTATTTGACTGAAAGATGTTTTTTTGTTAATTAAGCACATGGATCGAATAAATAATGATCGGAGTGAAATAAATAAATACATAGAACATTGAAAAAAAACGGTGAAAAGCAAAAATAATTGTATAATTTCAAGTACAGTAGATAAATATCGAACATAAAAGCACAAACCATTAATTAATAAGCCATAAATAAAGCCTACCCAGGGACTGACAATAGAATTTTAAAATGCGTTTCACGGAACATGCAAACTTTCCTTAATGATGGACAAACTTCTATACCGTCGGTATTAAATTAACCCAAATATCAGAGCCTAACATTGATTTTTTTTTTCATTTTAAAGGTGTCGAAAATTAAACTTTATGAAACAAAAAAGGATTATTATCAAAATTTTGTAAACTATTTCAATTGATGTTATTTAACTGCGACCTAACGCTATTTTTTTCTCGATGTCTTGAAATGATAAAAATCGATATTCGTACTTCTTTTACTGTAGCCAACAAGGCGATTAATCTCTATTTCAAGTAAATATACGAAGACAATTACTATTTCATTGTTAAAATCCTCGCTTAAAGTCATGAAAAACATTATGTATAATTTCGACTTCTATATAAATTCGAAAAGTGCCGTGCGGCTAGACAATACAGTGTGTCCTGGCTAGCCGTACGTGACTCACGTACGGCTAGGACTTTTGGCCAGCCGTACGGGCCCGTACGGCTAGCCACTTCCATTTATAAAATCGCGAAAATACATGACACTGAAACTATTGTCACTTTATTTGCCAGTAATGCCTAAAAATTAATCATCTCGCTAATGTACACAGATATTCAAAGAAACCTTAATAATATCAACATTAATTACTGTTTGAAATTACCTCTTTGGTTCTTTATTCATATGATTTTCATGCAAAATTTTGAATCGTGTTGAGTTGCAAATGGTTAACATTTTAAAGGGAGGTAACGTACATGAATTCGTACTACATATTTTCGTACCTAATCTGCAAAACTAGGTAAAAAGGGCCAACATGGCTCACCTTATTATGCAGGCTCAACACCATTTTATTTCATCTGCGTGACCTAGTTTTTGACCACAGAAGACCCATATTCGAACTTTACATAGAAATTAACAAAACAATCTTTCTGACCATTTTTCAAATGTTTGGATCAAAACAGAAGACTCTAGAGCGTTAACAATGTTTTTCGATAGTTGTGACCTAGATTTTGACATTAAAAGTTGACCTAGAAATCATCATAACAACCTTTCTGACCAATTTCAAATATATATTTGGAACAAAACTGTAGTCTCTTAGATAAGAGTGTTAACAAGGTTTTTTTTTCATATTTGAGTTGTGTGGCCAACTTTATGACCCCAGGTGACCCATGTTCGAACATAACCTAGAAATCATCAAACAATCTTTTTGACCAGTTTCAAGGATATTTGAATCTAAACAATAGCCTCTAGGGTGTTAACATTTTCTTACTGAATAGTAGTGCCACTTATATGAGTTCTTAATATACATGTATTCATTAAATCATAAATTATGTATAGGTTCAAGTATTACTAATGTTATCAAGAAGTCATGATTGATCTCTAGTATATCATACATACTCAAAAAATCTGGAAACAAAGTGATCCCTCGGAAGCATTAATCACAACAAAATTGCAGAGAATTGCAGACTCGGTTTGATTGAGTCCGTACATGAGGGAAAATAAATAGTATATCATACATGCTCAAGTCCTTCCTCCTGACATTAAACTGAAAATATTATCTGTAAACTGATAATGTATCAATTTATCACCCACATATTCATAATAATCTCTAAAAAAACTAATACTGGGACCCAGTTTGTATGCTTTATAGTCCCTTGACACCTGTTTATTTATTCACACATAATTTGTAAATTCTATCTCTAATTAATTCTTCAAAAGGCTAATTTTTGTAGTAAATATCACAAAATAACTTAATTAATTATTTAAATGAGAAAGGTTTACCTATATACAGACATTCACTATAATTTAAAATAAGGAAGTAATTTATTTAAATTAAAACTTAACATAACCTGTAAACAGGTAAAAAAATTTAGGTTTAACAAATATAAAAAAAAAACACTGAAATATAATATAGAAACTTCTATATTTATACAAAAATAATAAACAAACATCTCGAAGGGCCTAAATTTAAAAATCCACATCAAATTCTATAAATCAATATAAAGGTTTTTAAGTGGCTTTCCTGTTAAATAAAAAACATATGATAATGTCATGATAGGTCTTTAATAATAATAAACTTTAAAATATATCTTTAAAACTATCTCACATAGTGAATATTAATCACACTTTAACTTGTCAGGAGGGTCAGGAGGGTTTTTTAATATGTTATGATACCATGTTGTTATAAACTATTTCTACAACAGTGGTGTCAGACCTTATATTAGACTATAAACACAGTCATATCAATAAATTTATTCTTTATCCAGGCAGATCTAAATAGATAAGTTAATTAATACTAACTGTTGTTTTCCTCCCTTCGGCGTGGCACCTTTTCCATGGATATTAATAGATATTATGTTAATATTTTTCTACCTAAATTATAATTAGATATGATTTGTTTTGGATTAGAAATATCTTTTTGACACATTAATGACCTGCTAAGCTATAAATAACATATATTTTTTCTTTTTTCTGTCATACAAATGTATTGTGTATGAAATATCAAATGACAAATTTATATATGTTGATTATTTTGAATAGCTAATGAGAGACAACTCCTATATGCTAGGCTACTTGAATAGCTAATGAGAGACAACTCGATTCTATATGCTAGGCTACTTAGATATAGTAGCTAATGAGAGACAACTCCTATATGCTAGGCTACTTAGATATAGTAGCTAATGAGAGACAACTCCTATATGCTAGGCTACTTAGATATAGTAGCTAATGAGAGACAACTCCCAGTGGCGTAGCTACTATTTGGCCATGTAGGCACGGGCCTACAAGTTGGTCATGAAATTAACATTTTCAAAATTCCAAAAATACAATAAAACAGGCGAGAGTTGGTAGTGAGTTCAAGCCGTATAGTTTTCGACTTTGAACACAAGCAATTCAAATTTGATTTTGAGAAAATTAATTTTCGTAATATCAAAAAGTTTTATATGTTAAAATCTGCAATAGAACAACGAAAATAAGCTGTGTTTACTGTTAACCACGACTTTTGTACGAAGATACGTGCAATGAAACATACATCGATTTAGTATGCTTAGTAGACATGCTGTTTTTCGTACCCCTTCCTTGCAAAAGCGATTGTCACTAGCAAAATCAAACCAAAAGGCTAGTAAACTTGCGCTCAAATGAAATCTTTGATGCAGTACCAATTGTTAAAACATTTTACAAGAATGTTCGGGCTTATATATCTCCACAAATTTTCATAGAACATTGAAGACATAGAATGTCGTACTTAAGTGAGAATGAGTGTACTAATGGTTTACTTGGTTAAATAGCTCAAGGATGTTTATTAATAAGCTTTTGCTTATTCTGTAATTGGTAATAAAGAGTTTCCATTTTATATAATGTTTTATTAATGTACAGTTCAGATCTATTTTTATGTAAAAATACTACAGTTTCTTTTATAAATTGTTATTAAATTTTAATCGTGGTCCTAATAACCTTCACACTATCACTGTGACTGTACACTATAACTTTATTTTATTGTCCTCAGTACATGATAAATCAAAATTGGGTGGTGGCTTACATGATACTTACAATGTCTTAACCTTTTCCCTTATATAAGCGTGTTTCGACGGCTTTTTGCCCCCCCCCCTTTTTGTGGCCTCAAACAGTGAAAAATGCCCTATTTAGGCCCCAAACACTGTTTTTCGTTTGAGAAATGTTGTTAAAAAAATTGACCATTTTTTCGGCGCCGTCCCCCATCCAAATATTACATCAGGGGGTTGCCAGAAGGGGGATGTGCCCCCTTCTGTTTGGGGGGTTTGAAGGGGGCGGAGTCCCCCTCATCGCCAAGAAAATTTTGGACTTGTGAGAGGCTTAAAATGACCCCAGGTCGATCATAAGGTAACGTGTAACCAACGCTGAAAAGCCTTTGACTCTATCTCAATCCCTTGAGAAGTTGCAGCACTTTGAAATAAATTTTGATGGAAAAATTCGAGGCAAAAAAGTGATTTTTGGCAATTTTGAGATGTCCCCTCGTTGCCATGGTAACAGGAAATTTAAGACTGAGCATGTCGTTACAAAGGCAATGGTCCAGTCAACATTTGTGCCAAGTTTGATTAGTATTGAAGCATTTTTCATAGTTTCATAGCAGTTTGAACTTGTGAGAGGAGGCTTTTCAGTGAAAATGGCCATTTTTCACAATATGCTCATGGGGGAAAGGGTTAACTAAAAAAATTATAAATGTTACAAAACAACAATTTTTCACCAAAATTAGGTAAAAGACCAAATGTTAACATGGAAAAACTAGATTTTGGGTGGTTCCAAGGTTTTTCATCATTTTTTGTTAACTAAAAAAATTATAAATGTTACAAAACAACAATTTTTCACCAAAATTAGGTAAAAGACCAAATGTTAACATGGAAAAACTAGATTTTGGGTGGTTCCAAGGTTTTTCATCATTTTTTGTTAACCTTTTCCCTTATATAAGCGTGTTTCGACGGCTTTTTGCCCCCCCCCCTTTTTGAGGCCTCAAACAGTGAAAAAATGCCCTATTTAGGCCCCAAACACTGTTTTTCGTTTGAAAGATGTTGTTTAAAAAATTGACCATTTTTTCGGCGCCGTCCCCCATCCAAATATTACATCAGGGGGTTGCCAGAAGGGGGATGTGCCCCCTTCTGTTTGGGGGGTTTGAAGGGGGGCGGAGTCCCCCTCATCGCCAAGAAAATTTTGGACTTGTGAGAGGCTTAAAATGACCCCAGGTCGATCATAAGGTAACGTGTAACCAACGCTGAAAAGCCTTTGACTCTATCTCAATCCCTTGAGAAGTTGCAGCACTTTGAAATAAATTTTGATGGAAAAATTCGAGGCAAAAAAGTGATTTTTGGCAATTTTGAGATGTCCCCTCGTTGCCATGGTAACAGGAAATTTAAGACTGAGCATGTCGTTACAAAGGCAATGGTCCAGTCAACATTTGTGCCAAGTTTGATTAGTATTGAAGCATTTTTCATAGTTTCATAGCAGTTTGAACTTGTGAGAGGAGGCTTTTCAGTGAAAATGGCCATTTTTCACAATATGCTCATGGGGGAAAGGGTTAACTAAAAAAATTATAAATGTTACAAAACAACAAGTTTTCACCAAAATTAGGTAAAAGACCAAATGTTAACATGGAAAAACTAGATTTTGGGTGGTTCCAGGGTTTTTCATCATTTTTTGTTAACCTTTTCCCTTATATAAGCGTGTTTCGACGGCTTTTTGCCCCCCCCCTTTTTGTGGCCTCAAACAGTGAAAAAATGCCCTATTTAGGCCCCAAACACTGTTTTTCGTTTGAGAAATGTTGCTTAAAAAATTGACCATTTTTTCGGCGCCGTCCCCCATCCAAATATTACATCAGGGGGTTGCCAGAAGGGGGATGTGCCCCCTTCTGTTTGGGGGTTTGAAGGGGGGCGGAGTCCCCCTCATCGCCAAGAAAATTTTGGACTTGTGAGAGGCTTAAAATGACCCCAGGTCGATCATAAGGTAACGTGTAACCAACGCTGAAAAGCCTTTGACTCTATCTCAATCCCTTGAGAAGTTGCAGCACTTTGGAATAAATTTTGATGGAAAATATCGAGGCAAAAAAGTGATTTTTGGCAATTTTGAGATGTCCCCTCGTTGCCATGGTAACAGGAAATTTAAGACTGAGCATGTCGTTACAAAGGCAATGGTCCAGTCAACATTTGTGCCAAGTTTGATTAGTATTGAAGCATTTTTCATAGTTTCATAGCAGTTTGAACTTGTGAGAGGAGGCTTTTCAGTGAAAATGGCCATTTTTCACAATATGCTCATGGGGGAAAGGGTTAAGACTCCTATTAAACTTTTATACCTCTATACTTGCTTCAATGTAAATAATAAACAACTGGTATGTTTGTAAATATATAATTAATCTTATTTTTATGTACAATCAATAGCATTATATACATGTATATATACTATCATTGAGCCCCTGTCAAACTTAAATGGAGCAAAGGCTATCTGGGCCTCAATTAAGTATAAACTCCTAAGAAATATATGTTGCAAAGAGGAATTATTGACATTAAGGTTGTCCAAATTTAAGATTGGGGCAACTATTCATTTCGCGGGCTGATTATCACCTTCTGCCACAACTAAGACGTGTATTAATGTCTTTAATACACATGGTACAGTAGATCTAATAGTAGCATTTTTTTTTTCTAAAAAAAATAGCAAATATTATTTTCATTTTTTCGGAATGAATTTGTCGTATTATTTCTTTAAATTTCAATAGTAATAAAACTGTGTGTGTACAAAATACGTTTCAGCTCTCGTAATAAAATCAAGCGATTCATGCTTAAAACCTAAATTTACTTTTACAATTAACTGTTTGATTACGTAAAATGTGACATCATTGTTTCAGTTTGTGCACGTGTAACGTGTACATGTTCAGCGGGCTGGTAACTAGTTCTCGGCCCCGGGCCGCTTACTCATAATATGGCACGTGACACTCATAATCAGTTGAAATCATAGGCGATGTTGTTACTTTATAAAGTAACAAGTGTAACAATTATTATAGATCTACTACACAACATAAATCTTGATATTGGTTATTCTTTGATACAACAAATTCAATTCAACATTCTTTTATGGAATTTTACATGTCCAACCTTAATGTTATCAAAGACTCCATACATTTTTAAGATTGTACTTATATAGATCTATATATATATGCTATAAGCAGAATATACTGCATGGTTCACAATGATACAAATGGACCATAATAATGTTAAATCATTGAGTAACTCATGTATGAGACTTCTTTATTTTTAAAATATTAGCTATACTCATTATGTAGCAGTGCTAATATTTTAACATTTAATCATTTTTTAAAATATTTATATTTTTGGTCATAATGTGCCTTTAATGTTTACAGGCATCATTGGTCTTTAATACTAGTGAGAACTTCTCACACATTCCAATATATTGTACATGTTTAACTATTTATAATCTGAGTTGACAGGTGTATGTTTTCATCCAATCAGATGAGAGTATTCTTATATTGTGATCACATGACCAGGTTTGGTGTGTAGTTTCAAAGTTTTAGAGTTAGAGGAAGGTTGATATTTTGCTTTGCTCTTTGATAGGTTATTTTATATTTAAAGTGTTTGGAGGAGAATTGGACTAAGGTATTTATTCTTTTTGGTTTACAGTTGGTTATCTATCTCTAGGTTAAATGGTTTAAATTCTATTATGTGTATTATGGGTTTTATATGTCTTGGACTGATTCTTGAGTTGTTTTGGATTTTGTGTAAGAATTTGTAATGGATGATCTAAAATACTATTTCTCCTATTCTTAACATCTTGCATGAATATAACCTTAACTTTACAGCACAAGTCACATACACTGGATGTTAGAGTGATCGATTGTTTGTGGAGGAATATTGATAAATAATATAGAAGAGGGTACTTGTATCACTCACAAGGTATATAATGATGTTTTGTATTTATTGTGTAAGTTATATACATATTGTACATGTATGTAAATAGTAGATTATGATGAGATGTACTTTTACTAAGTGAAAGATTATATGGATTTACAAGTAATATTTATAATGTTTGTATATAAGAGTAATTAATCATATTTAAATAAGTACATGTAGATTCTTATTTAAATTGATTTATTTAATATTGATATAAATACAATGATATTGTTGTAATATATTTATGATGCCTTATTTTCTTTTCAGGCCCATTATTGTTTTGTGTTATTTAGATTGTATATACTACACCGAATAAATATCTAGCAAGAACCCTATTGTGTTGTTTGCCCTGAGACCGTAGAGGCCCAGCTGCTGGAATTACATTGTAGGTAACCAAGTAATTTATTATTAGCCAGTTTGGAATTATTAAACGTTTTGCTATCGATATCTCTATACTTCTTTTGAATTATGTATAAAATTATACAAAAAATTGCATTTTAACATGTTTTCGAACATATTTTCGGCAAATTGAGTATATTATAATATGTACTCAATTTATAATTTGTAACTATAAAGAGGTTATGGAAATCAGCTACTTGATATACAGGTACATGTAGTTTGTATTTTTAACCTTCTAGATTATAAAATTTTATGTAGAATCCTCGTATATTTAAGATATGATAATTATGAGTGTGGCACATGGCAATTATAATAAATTTACATTAACAATAACTATCATTTCATTTGCGGAGTAATTTAGTATAAAAGTTTTGTCATACATCTATTCATTATGACTCTGATTGTAATACTTTGATATTTGTTAATATAAGGTGACTTATAGGTCCATTGGGTACGGAATCGTATAGCGACCACCCCTACATGTTAGTTAAAACAGGATTTTTGACAATTTATTTAATTCATATAATTTACCTAACCAATTTTTTACAAACTTACTTGATCTGAAATATTTATCTAGTTATATCTACCGCCTCTGCATTTTGGTTATAACAGAATTTAAGACAATTTATTGAAAACACGATACAAGTATATATCTGACCAATATTTACATTGTTATTTGATCTTAAATATATATCATTTACTAAATCTGCTGTTTATATTGCTGGATTAAAATTTATGTGAAATATTTCAGTTTATTTATATGTATTAGTTATATATACTTCTATCATTATGAAATATAATATTATATAATATAACAGAAAAATCCTGCACAATACAAAGCTTTTTTAAAGATTATATATGAACCAATTTGAATGAGGCTTTCTATATTTCAAAGATTAAGGAATGTGACTCCTCCATTACGCGCGCAAATATGGCAGATCGGTTGTCTTTTAGATTTCTCTCCATCACAAGCATATATTATCTTTATTAGCAACTGGTTGATTAAGCCTTTTTTTACATAATCTTTATCATGTAACATCCTCTGTACACGTCAATTTAAAATCAATGAGTAGCTAAATTGGTGGAAATTATCATTTTAACTGCATATTATATATTTTGCAAAAAAGAGATTTCTTTCCTATGAAAAATATAATTTATCGTGCGCTTCATCACCATAACATTTGATTTCGACCGCATTTTTGTAAGTTTCTATAAATGGATACGTCCGTTTAACTCACAACGAGTGTAAAATGTCCACCGGTAAAAATGTTGTGAGCAACTTCCGTTCCTCGTTGTGAGCACCCATCTAGGACGTGTGACACGATAAACAAGGTGAGTTTTTCATAATTTTTGAAGATTACAGACATTCATGTAAAAATATCGGAATGCAGTTAGCTAGCGATGTGTTTTCCGAGTATGCACATGTAAAGATATTGCCTGTTGGTGGACAATTTGATGAAAATACCGTGTGACGCAGTCACTCGGGGTAGCTGGAAAACTGGAGACAACTTCTCTCCGGACCAAAATTTTAACATTAAAAACGTTATTCTGGTGAAGTTTTGTGCATTCTAACCTAAAACAGATGCCCACAAGTCTTCAGCGTAAATTATTACCTGAAAGTCTTCATAGAAACGAAGATATACCCTTTTTTGCTTTAATCCTCGTTGTGAGCACCATAACCTCGTTGTGAGCAAGACAAGCGCAGTGCGTGTCTGGTTTTAATATGTACGTGCACGTCGCTGAGAAGGCACACGGCCAAGTCAAGATCAAGTCGTCAAGGAGCTGTCGTGATTAACTCGGGAGGGTGGCACGTACTTACGAGAGCCGCTTTATGTTAACCACCTGTTTGCTGACGTCACGGAACATGATGCTTAGTCTTTCCTCCCTACATGAAAAAGACGTCCCCTAGTGGACCGGCATGGACGCTGAAATCTCGGACATACGGAATTTCCGGCGCCGAGCTAAAATAAAACTAAAGTCATCATCACCAGAATAAAACGTTATCTTCATAGATGAATACATGCAGTAATGAACAGAAATGTTAAGATGCAGCCTCACCTTAAAGCTCCGTTTTCTTAAACCACCGATTTATATGTTTCCAATGGTTACTTTCATTTAGCGTGAAATATAGTTTGTTTTCCAAGAAACTAAGCTGTTTGCACCGGAATATTGACCTACAAATTATAGAGTGACAATCAGTTTATAAATAGCAAAAATGGTTTTCAGTAAAAGCCGTAGGGCATACATATCGTCGTACATAGCGTTATTATTTATTTATTTGAGGTTGAGCAAAAATTTGGAAGCATGAAATGTCTGATTTGTGTTGAACAAAAAACAAAACGTCCAGTCAGAATCACAGAATCAAGGAATTGGAAAATAAGCAACATATGGCTCGTCCATATCTTAAGTCAATACAGGACATTAAAACTAAAAATGTTTTGAAAAAACCATTGTTAGGCTGACAGCTATAAACTATCCCACAAATTGTAGTTTTGGTCTTTAAATATCCAATTCCAAAATTATTCCATCTACTAGTCGAAGGGGTATCTTTCAAAATAGACAATAACATGTTATATTTGATGGAGATTTTATTTACTATATGGCATCGGTACAAACAAAAACAATAAAATATCACG
>NW_026861916.1:0-22506 GCF_026571515.1 Ruditapes philippinarum | reverse complement strand
AAACAGTCACTACAAACTTCAACCTACTACTACATACTTATTCCAACAGCCACACTACATACTTCAAACTGTCACTACATACTTCCGACTGCCACTACATACTTCAAACTGTCACTACAAACTTCAACCTACTACTACATACTTCCACCTGCCACTACAAACTTCAACCTACCACTACATACTTCCGTTACTGCCACTACATACTTTAAACTAGCCCACTACCAAACTTCAACCTACTACTACATACTTCCACCTGCCACTACAAACTTCAACCTACCACTACATTACTTCCGACTGCCACTACATACTTCAAACTGTCACTACAAACTTCAACCTACTACTACATACTTCCACCTGCCACTACATACTTCAAAACAGTCACTACAAACTTCAACCTACCACTACAAACTTCAACCTACCACTACAAACTTCAACCTACCACTACATACTTCCACCTGCCACTACAAAACTTCAACCTACCACTACATACTTCAACCTACCACTACATACTTCCACGTGCCACTACATACTTCAAAACTGCCACTACATACTTCAAACTGTCACTACAAACTTCAACCTACCACTACATACTTCCGACTGCACTACATACTTCAAACTGTCACTACAAACTTCAACCCTACCACTACATACTTTCCACCTGCCACTACAAACTTCAACTACCACTACATACTTCGACTGCCACTACATACTTCAAACTGCCAACTACATACTTCCGTCTGCCACTACATACTTTCAACAGTCACTACAAACTTCAACCTACTATACATACTTTAAACATCGTCACTACAAACTTCAACCTACCACTACATACTTCCACCTTGCACTACAAACTTCAACCTACCACTACATACTTCCGACTGCCACTACATACTTCAAACTGCACTACATACTTCCACCTGCCACTACAAACTTCAGCCTACCACTACATACCTCAACCTACCACTACATACTTCCACGTGCCACTACATACTTCAAACTGCCACTACATACTTCAAACTGTCACTACAAACTTCAACCTACCACTACATACTTCAAACTGTCACTACAAACTTCAACCTACCACTACATACTTCAAACTGCCACTACAAACTTCAACCTGTCACTACATACTTCCGACTGCCACTACATACTTCAAACTGTCACTACAAACTTCAACCTACTACTACATACTTCCACCTGCCACTACATACTTCAAACTGTCACTACAAACTTCAACCTACCACTACATACTTCAAACAGTCACTACAAACTTCAACCTACCACTACATACTTCCGACTGCCACTACATACTTCAAACTGTCACTACAAACTTCAACCTACTACTACATACTTCCACCTGCCACTACAAACTTCAACCTACCACTACATACTTCGACTGCCACTACATACTTCAAACCGCCACTACAAACTTCAACCTACTACTACATACTTCCACCTGCCACTACAAACTTCAACCTACCACTACATACTTCCGACTGCCACTACATACTATCAAACTGTTCACTACAAACTTCAACCTACTACTACATACTTCCACCTGCCACTACATACTTCAAACAGTCACTACAAACTTCAAACCTACCACTACAAACTTCAACCTACCACTACAAAACTTCAACCTACCACTACATACTTCCACCTGCCACTACAAACTTCAACCTACCACTACATACTTCAACCTACCACTACATACTTCCACGTGCCACTACATACTTCAAACTGCCACTACATACTTCAAACTGTCACTACAAACTTCAACCTACTACTACATACTTCCACCTGCCACTACATACTTCAAACAGTCACTACAAACTTCAACCTACCACTACAAACTTCAAACCTACCACTACAAACTTCAACCTACCACTACAAACTTCAACCTACCACTACAAACTTAACCTACCACTACAAACTTCAACTACCACTACATACTTCACCTGCCACACTACATACTTCAAACTGCCACTACAAACTTCAACCTACCACTACATACTTCGACTGCCACTACATACTTCAAACTGTCACTACAAACTTCAACCTACTACTACATACTTCCACCTGCCACTACAAACTTCAACCTACCACTACATACTTCAACCTACCACTACATACTTCAACCTACCACTACATACTTCAACCTACCACTACATACTTCCGACTGCCACTACATACTTCCGACTGCCACTACATACTTCCACCTCGCACTACATACTTCAACCTGTCACTACATACTTCAACCACACAAAGCGGCCTACTACCACACATTGCGGCTTTCTATCATACATTGCGGCCTACTATCACACATTGCGGCCTTCTACCGCTATCACACATTTCAGCCTACTTTCATACATAGCGGCCTATTACCACACATAGCGGCCTACTACCACACATTGCGGCCTACTACCATACATAACGGCCTTCTGTCATACTCTGAAGAGAAGTACAAAACTCAATGTATTTGTCCTCCTTATAAAACGCAACTTAAAGGTAATGTAAAAAATGCTCTAAATATTATTACATAGGTGAAAGAAAATGGCAAGTCATGCACACACGGCTCCAAACAAAATGTAGCTCTCTTATCCATCAGTTATTCAGAAAAAATATGTCCCCCTCACCAAATTGTCAATGTGGACTCCATGAAAGTAACCACCACTTCTTCTTTGAGCGTCACTTCTATAATTATATCAGACTCAGACTATTTAATGCTGTTTCTAACCTCTGTACTATAACACTTCATACCTTACTAAACGGAGCCATGATATTAATTCTAAAATAGTTCAAGCAGTTCATGTATATACGAGAAAGTTACCGATTTCCATGAATTTAGTTTCACATAATCAGTTGCAAACTTGATCTATCCGAATGAATCTTCTTTACCTTCTTTGTAATTCTATTTAATTATTGATATTCTTAAAACAATATCGTTTGAACAATAGTTAGTTTCACTTGCTTAATCTTCGATTTTTTTCGTTCCAAATATGTTAAAATATGTTAATATGTCATAATTTAACTGCATAGTACAAATATATATGGGAGACGACCTTTATAAGCTTTATAGCTTTCGGCTCTAATCCTTACTACTTATTGTAAATGTATTAACAACATGGTGTATCATTGTTTGAAATAAACTATGTTTAAACTACTACCACACATTGCCGCCTACTATGACACATCGCGACCTTCTACCACACATTTCCGCCTACTACCACATATTGCCGCCTCATATCACACATTGCCGCCTACTACCACAAATTGAGGGCTACTACCACACATTGCCGCCTACTACCACACATTGCGGCCTCATATCACACATTGCCGCCTACTTCCACATTTTGAGGGCTACTACCAGACATTGTCGCCTAACACCACACATTGCCGCCACACATTGCAGCCTCATATCACACATTGCCGCCTACTACCACACATTGAGGGCTACTACCACACATTGCGGCCTCATATCACACATTGCCGCCTACTACCACAAATTGAGGGCAACTACCACACATTTCCGCCTACTACCACACATTGCGGCCTCATATCACACATTGCCGCCTACTACCACACATTGAGGGCTACTATCACACATTGCAGCCTACTACCACACATTGAGGGCTACTACCACACATTGCAGCCTCATATCACACATTGCCGCCTACTACTACAAATTGATGGCAACTACCACACATTTCCGCCTACTACCACACATTGCCGCCTACTACCACACATTGAGGGAAACTACCACACATTTCCGCATACTACCACACATTGCGGCCTCATATCACACATTGCCGCCTACTTCCACAAATTGAGGGCAACTACCAGACATTGTCGCCTACTACCACACATTGCGGCCTCATATCACACATTGCCGCCTACTACCACACATTGAGGGCTACTACCACACATTGCGGCCTCATATCACACATTGCCGCCTACTACCACAAATTGAGGGCAACTACCACACATTTCCGCCTACTACCACACATTGCGGCCTCATATCACACATTGCCGCCTACTACCACACATTGAGGGCTACTATCACACATTACGGCCTACTACCATTACCACACATTGCGGTCTACTACTGCACATTGCAGCCTGTTCAATCACGTCATGTATTATTAATTAATTGTATAATTTAAGATGTATGATTTAAATTGTATAATTCCTAAAGATATTTTTAGAATCGATATAAATCCAGTTTCAAAACAATTGACAAATAATCAGTGGGAAAAATCTTTACATCACATTATGAATACTAGTATACTGAAAACCAACATGAACAACGCATTATATATCATATTTAATAACTTATAACATCTCTATTTACAAGGATCGATAGAGCATATACAGTACATGTATAATATACACTGATTTTAACAAATGTATTTAAATGAAGTGTTTGCATTATTACACAAACAATACACGATAACAAAGACTGAAGTTAAAATGGCATTTTTCGATTGTTATAAACATATTGTTATTAACTTTATTTTCTATTTCCCTTTTTATAAAGAATATTATTATGTTATGTTTTAAGATGTATGACCATTATCATTCGGAAATGCATAGAGCTCAGAATTTTACTCATATTGTTTTATGATTAAGTCAGTTAGAACTATCAGGGTGCTGGGAGAAAGCCACAGGGTGTGATTCTATTAATCAGTACAACATGTACTATAATACCAAGATGACAGATCACCCTGTAAATTGTTCGTCTTTTGAAGGATTTCGTTTCACAACAGGGATTCATTTTATCAGGTTTGACCTGTGAAATATTCGTTTTCTGTACTATCTCAAATATGAGAAAATTTCATCAGTTACAAACTTACAATACAGTTATTTTGTTATAGCAATCCGCTGAAGTTATTGGTGGCACAAGACTGCGTACAGTAAAATAATTTACTGGTGATTAACATTGTCGATTTGGTGCCTCAATATGAGGGAAGATTTATTCACAAATAAAATATTAAATTATTATACATCCATGATTGTGCTGGTTATCTTTAAAACTAAACACCGAAACAAACGCGTCATTCACCACACGTTTCATTTTTTTCTTCATCAAAGGTGAGCTTTCCAAGTAACAAGCCACCCCGACACGCCGGCAAACATTGATTGCATCGCGCTCACTAACTGGCTTATTCCCTTGTGCTTTTAGTTTGTTCACAATAGTTTCATCGTCTCTCAAATCTGTTTGAGTTCCTACCAATATGATTGGTGTTTCTCCCATCAAATTCCGAACTTCTGGAATCCATCGGCACTTAGCATTTGTGAAAGTTTCTGGTTTCACAACAGAAAAACAAACAATAAAAACATCAGCACCAAAGTAACTATGTCGTCTGGCCTCCTCGCTGTCACCCTGTAAGAAATTTATATCGTTACAATCACTGGAAAATGATATTTTATAAGTTCATATATAAATATTTGATTAATATAGATAAGTTTGGTATGCCATTTTAAAATGAAATGTTTACTGCATTAATTAGATAACATATTATCAGCGATTTTATACATGTTGTATATGCACACTATATGTATTTATGTTCTAAATCAATGTGCACACTTTATTTATTCATGAACGAAATCAATGTGCACACTATATGTATTCATGTACGAAATCAATGTGCACACTATATGTATTCATGTACGAAATCAATGTGCACACTATATGTATTCATGAACGAAATCAATGTGCACACTATATGTATTCATGTACATTTTTCTTAATAATCAATATCTAAAGCAATGTGCACATTATATGTATTAATGTATTAAATCAATGTGCACACTATATGTATTCATGTACGAAATCAATGTGCACACTATATGTATTCATGTATTAATTCAATGTGCACACTATATGTATTCATGTACGAAATCAATGTGCACACTATATGTATTCATGTATTAATTCAATGTGCACACTATATGTATTCATGTACGAAATCAATGTGCACACTATATGTATTCATGAACGAAATCAATGTGCACACTATATGTATTCATGAACGAAATCAATGTGCACACTATATGTATTCATGTACGAAATCAATGTGCACACTATATGTATTCATGAACGAAATCAATGTGCACACTATATGTATTCATGTACATTTTTCTTAATAATCAATATCTAAAGCAATGTGCATATTATATGTATTAATGTATTAAATCAATGTGCACACTATATGTATTCATGAACGAAATCAATGTGCACACTATATGTATTCATGTACATTTTTCTTAATAATCAATATCTAAATCAATGTGTATATTATATGTATTAATTGTTGAATCAATGTGCACACTATATGTATTCATGTACGAAATCAATGCGCACACTATATGTATTCATGTACAAAATCAATGTGCACACTATATGTATTCATGTACGAAATCAATGTGCACACTATATGTATTCATGAACGAAATCAATGTGCACACTATATGTATTCATGTACGAAATCAATGTGCACACTATATGTATTCATGTACGAAATCAATGTGCACACTATATGTATTTATGTATTAATTCAATGTGCACACTATATGTATTCATGAACGAAATCAATGTGCACACTATATGTATTCATGAACGAAATCAATGTGCACACTATATGTATTCATGTACGAAATCAATGTGCACACTATATGTATTCATGTACGAAATCAATGTGCATACTTTATGTATTCATGAACGAAATCAATGTGCACACTATATGTATTCATGAACGAAATCAATGTGCACACTATATGTATTCATGAACGAAATCAATGTGCACACTATATGTATTCATGAACGAAATCAATGTGCACACTATATGTATTCATGAACGAAATCAATGTGCACACTATATGTATTCATGTACGAAATCAATGTGCACACTATATGTATTCATGTACGAAATCAATGTGCATACTTTATGTATTCATGAACGAAATCAATGTGCACACTATATGTATTCATGAACGAAATCAATGTGCACACTATATGTATTCATGAACGAAATCAATGTGCACACTATATGTATTCATGAACGAAATCAATGTGCACACTATATGTATTCATGAACGAAATCAATGTGCACACTATATGTATTCATGTACGAAATCAATGTGCACACTATATGTATTCATGTACGAAATCAATGTGCACACTATATGTATTCATGAACGAAATCAATGTGCACACTATATGTATTCATGTACGTTTTTCTTAATAATCAATAACTAAAGTAATGTGCATATTATATGTATTCATGTACGAAATCAATGTGCACACTATATGTCTTTATGTATTAATTGAATGTGCACACTATATGTATTCATGTACGAAATCAATGTGCACACTATATGTATTCATGTACGTTTTTCTTAATAATCAATAACTAAAGTAATGTGCATATTATATGTATTCATGAACGAAATCAATGTGCACACTATATGTATTTATGTTCTAAATCAATGTGCACACTATATGTATTCATGAACGAAATCAATGTGCACACTATATGTCTTTATGTATTAATTGAATGTGCACACTATATGTATTCATGTACGAAATCAATGTGCACACTATATGTCTTTATGTACATTTATCTTAATGACCGATAGCTTAATCAATGTGCATACTTTATGTATATATGTACATTTATGCTGTTGTATTGTGTGGTATTAAAAAAATAAAGATGTAGTATATCACCGCTGTTTACTAAGTTGTCAATTATAAAATCTCCCAACGGTATTTTATCCAAATACAATGTATAAGATACGTGTACATCAAATCTGAGAGTAAGTAGTTTATATGTCACCCTGATCTAATTTCATATATATTTATAACTATTATATCAGAATCTGTTAACCCAGATATAAATATACATTTGGTTCGTATATAATGACTTCAAACAAGATATTAAATTACATGTGTTAACTATTCAACAATATCCGACCATTTCCGGTTGTGGTATTTATCTACTTCCCATTATGATTCATAATACAAACAAAAAAGTTTTCCCGGTCTGGGGTTAAGGCTAGGATATATCTCGGTAACAACAAATTAATATCTCTAAAATAAAAAAAATCTTACAAACGAATTTCATTAATTCTTATTTCATATTCTTATTTCACTAAATTTATTTCTTTTATGTTTATATAGATTGACAACGATCAGTACTAAGATATATTTCTATACAGGAGTCAATGGTGCGATCCTCGGACGAGGAGAGAAATATTCTCGTACATTGGGTCTTACAGTTATTTGTCTCTTACTACTGATTTAGACACCACGGAGGAATAATGGTCAGTTACTTGCGGAGAAAATGGTAATTACTGGTTAGTTATCCACGAAAACCGGTAAAATGCACCGACGTTCGGGATATGACCAAAAAGTGTTTAAGCACCGGAAGAAAAAAAACAGGTACCTGTTCGGTTGTGTCTATCATCTGTAAAGTGTACTGTTTGTCGGATAAAATAACAGAACCTGAAACATAATAATTTTTATGATCATAGAATCAATCTTAATACTGTACAACATATCTCAATTTATTAAATAGTGTGTTATTTTAGTGTAGAAGTTCTTGGGAAATGCTATTGACAAGTAGTCCTGGATCACTTAAATATTTATATAATTTGATTCCCGCTCTTTTTCTCTCTTATGAAAACATTATTAATATATCATTTTGTTTTATATTGTGGAATAATAAAGAAACAAATTATGCGTGATTTTGATTGCCTTAGGCTTATACATACTATATCGTCTTTACATATATATTGACTATATACAATGTCATTTATATATACAAATATATAGCTTACACTTAAACCGAAATGTATGGAAGCATAAACCTGCCATTTTTACTTGTGTCTTATGACTTTTGACTTGTGACTTGTGACTTATGACTTTTGACTTGTGACTTTTGACTTGTCTGTTGAACATGATAATTCGGCGTATTTTGAATGAAATATGGCAGACAACGAGTTTTTACATAGAATATTTTTGTTCATTGAATTGTATCAGTTAATTTTAATATAATCTACGTTTTAAGTACTTTTCTCGATTTGTTATAGATTGCGTTTGTTTAATTTAAATGTTGTGACAGTGCGTCTGATCATCTATCCTAAAAAGTACCTATGAGAGTGCTAAACAGATTCAGATTTATGTAAACTACTAAATTTCTTCACAATGTGCATTCCAAGTTATAGATATTCATGTAATTAAGATTTGGGTGTGTAGTTTTTCTTCAAACGTACACACTGCATACAACTTATTTAAAACAACACTTATTTTACATGTAGTAACATAAGCTTATGCTATGCACCGTAATTCAATTTGTTATCGTTCTTGTTTGTCATTGTTTGGTCATCGTATGTAGTTTAATAATAATTGAACAACTTTTTGGATTTTATGTTGATAGTGAAATAAAGTAAATATCAGCAAAATCTTAGTAAAGAGGAGAGACAATGGTATATGTCCTTATTTTGGAAAGAAGGGAGGTGTAGTTGTATGGGTCGTTGTAAGGGCCAATAAAACGAGGGTAGTTCGAAAAGTGTTGTAACTCGACTTTTTTCTGGAAAACTATTAGAGAATGAGATGTTATAAAAAGTTGTTTTATTGCATTTGCTAGTCATTTATCTTCGTGCTTTACAACCATATAATGTTGCGTAAATCAATGCACGATGCATATCAGCAATTCATATCAGTAGAAGGTATGGTTTATATACTGGGCAAAAAAACAGATGGTTATCTGCAAGATTTAAGAAAGAAAAAATACGTAGTCTTCAACTGAAAGAACTTTCTTTAATGTGCAAAACAAATCTTTATAATATCTTTATTGGTTTTCCAGAAAATGGTCATGTGGCAATAATTTTCGAACATTTCTTGCTTTGTTTATGTGTTCCCTCTATAGTTTAAAAAAATGAAACAATAAGTTTCAGAAATAAAAGTGAAATCTTTGAGGTCTTTTTCTTTGCAACCAAAAACACCTTTGCATGTACCTCATTGAGGAAGTTGCATGCCAATGTGAGACATACTACTGCCAATGATGCCGTGCCAACGTGCCAACATGACACAAAATGCACCACAATTTGACAATTCATGAATTGGCATCTGAGACCTTTGCCATAGAAAGAGGGACCTGGGCGTGCAGCACAATTTCTATATATATTGGAAATTTGGCTAGGTTTTTTGAACATCCCATCATCATTTACTCCTTAAACAAAATGTTTTACAAAAATGTGACCTTTGACCTCTAAGTGTGACATTGACCTTGAAGCGAAGGAATCTGTGTGATGTCAATACATCTGGTAGAAGTGAACATTTTTGCCAGGTTATATGAAAATCCAATCATCAGTGAATGACTTATATTCGAGACACGAAACGTTACACCACAATGTGACCTTTGACCTCTAAGTGTGACATTGACCCATTGACCTTGGACCTTCAAACTTTATATGTAAATGCACCTTCATGAGTTCTACATACCACATCCATTATTCTGTTAATGGTCAAAAGGTCACATTGTGGTAACCATGACCAACAAGTGCAAAGACTTTAAATGGTCATATAATCTAAGTGCTTTGATCTTAAGCATTCAAACTTTCTAATATATATATACACACTTTGGTTCGGTACTGTGACACTCACCATTGACTTTGTTACTTTAAAATATGTGTGGCAGGCATTACTTACCATGTCGCATCATCATCTGCTGTTTTAATATTGTTGATGTTATCTGTTTGAAAACAATTTAAAGACACTCGGATACTTTGTACTTTTGTAAATGAAACAGGAGCAGGCACGGGCGAACTTTGTTCTAGACATACATTTATAATTAAACTTGTCAGTTGACCTAAAGTCATCGTCATGTTGTAAGATAAACTAGAAATTATGTATGTTGTTTGGATTGGGACTTGTCTGTCAAATTTGGTCGGACACATTGATTGATGAATTTCCAATTACATGTATATATTTTTTAATAGATTACATCAACAATTTTACAACAGCATACGTGGGCGCGCCATGGTAATAAAAATCTCGAAACAAAGTGATCCCTCGGAATAAGCCATATCTGCAATTCTCGTATTTTTATATGCAAAACACAAATGTCATTGACTGTTCCAGTTTTGAGTTTCTTGTGATTAATCCAAAACACCAAGCTCATTATTGTCATGATTGAAATATTTATTGCGAATACATGTACAAGTGTATATATAAGTACGCTACTACTATGACGTTTAGCCATTTTATTGAATTTGAGGTGCGGACATTAACAAAAGTTGTATATATCAACATAAGAATGATATCATAATTGATCGAAAAAGAAAAGAAATCACTGTCGATTATCAATGAGGATAGTATATTAATGTTCCACAGAAAAAGGCTGTCTCTGTTTATCTTCCTAGCCTTGTAGGAGTACCGGTTTCTCCACTGGATGGCAGACCGCTCGGTGCAAGTACCTGCGGCACCACTTAGTGCGATATAGCGGTAGTTACCGGAATAGGTTCAGTAGTATCATCTATGTACATTAGATAAAGGGATTTTGAAATAATTTGGCACAAACGTTCACCATCGTAAGAAGATGTACCCGGTATGCAGACACATCTCTAACCTTTAATGATAAAGGTCAATGTCAAGTATGGGTCAACACCAAATGTTGACATTTCAAAAGAAGGCTGCTTTTGTCCAAATGAAATTTGTTAAGACATCAAGGCTTTGGCTTAAATAATAAAGAAGTTATAACAGATTAGTTATAATCTGTCCAAGTGACCTTGACCTTCAACTCAGGGTTGCGGCTGTATATAGCGACACCTCGTCTCGTGATGGTGGACATTTGTGCCAAGTTATTTCAAAACCCACTCATTCATATAGAAGTGGACGTTTAACCTCTAAGTGTGACTTTGACCTTCAGTGCGGAAATGTGTCTTATACTGGGACAAAGCTTATGATGGTGAACATTTGTGCTAAATTATTTCAAAATCCTCCATCCATGTAGAAAGAACAAAGCGGTGACGAACTATTTCAACCCAGTTTGACTGTGTTGTGGAGACATAATTACATACATTTGTAGTAGCTATTTATATATTTACAGCTGTGTAGTCGTGTTGCATTGTCGTTTTAGTCGCAGGTTGTCTGCTAACCATACCAATTTATTGAGCTCGAAAAACAATTGCAATGCCGTTTCAGCGTCATGTGCCATTTGTAAATCCGGTTTCAAGAGTTTAGCCAATTCTTTAAAGTCTTTATTTCTGTTCTTCGGAATTGAATACATCCGTTGACAACAAATTACGTCTTGTATATCAACATTTGTACCGAAATCTTGACTATCAAATAGTTCGGGTAAATAGAACATTACGTCAGGTTTTCCATATTGAGCTCGTTATTCTTTTGGGGTCTAATAGCGTGAGTATTCCAGTTTTGAGCAATTCGATCAAGGTGTGTTTGAATTAGATCCATGAAGCAAAATTTCAGATTAACAGAGTGGACTGGGTCGAGTTTATCATATCGTCAAGAATCACGCAAGTCTTTAAAAAAGCTGAGCCACCACTGTAAATCTTCTTGTCGTAAAGAGCCTAACCAACGTTCAACTCGCTGATTGGAAGTACTTTTACCAATTATAACACTTCTGTGTTTTGCAAAAGCGTCAATTGCATTGTACCGAAAGAACTGTTGTAAAAGGTATACATCAGAGTTTTCTGTTCTAGCATCACAACGTATGATACGAAGTGCCTTTTCAATTGACTTCAGGGAATTTAAAAAAATAATTTGGAATGAGGTATGGATCCGATACCTCTAGCCAGATCAGTCTTTTACTTAATCTATCAATAATACCATGGATACAAAATCCAAAGGGTTTTAACTTGCAATAACCATCTTAATGCCAAATACAGTTGGGACCTTTCGCACAATAAACACGCCTTTTGAGACGATAGGTTCTTCTCAGATCAGATGAGTGCCCTCAGGATCTAAAAGCTTCATTACCTCCATAACTTCCTGATGAGTTGTCTTCACATTATGATTAATTTGAAGCCGTTGCCACAAAAACCTATCACCCATAGTTTGTCCACAAGTATTCTGCCCTTTGTGAATGGTATTAATAACTGTGGGGTTGTAATCCCGACGTTTTAGGTTAAACTTCTTTAGGAATCTATATAATTGCCGCATTGACAACAAAATTTTATGTCTATTTAATAAAAATCCTAGAATCTCGGTGTATTTGAAACCAAGTTTGAAATATTCAATAATAAGTTCGGACCTCTGATTCAAAGTTTGCTTTGGCAAATAGGTTGGTACAACACACATCACCACATAAAAAAGTGCCAAAATCATTAATAGTATGAGCCTAATCTTCATTTTTATTTCTGTTCATCTATATCAGTATCTGTCAGTATCTGTAAAGTATATAAAAAATAGTGTTAACAGTCAGGATGATAAGTGCAAATAACAACAATATATCTGGTACTATATGTTCTAGCATAGTATAAAGAAAAATCTAACATGAATTATTCATTTTTTTTTTGTTTGTTTCAATCTTCGCATGTCAAGGGTTTGCTTTGGATAATACATAACATAATTTATTTAAGTATGATATTGCAGAAAGGTTGGAGCTTACAGACACTCTCTAGAATCTCTTATAGGAACGTCAGCAATGGTTGTTTAGTTTGTTTGCCCAGTGAAGCACCAGCTAGCACAAACCTAGCAGGATTTAAACCTAGACTGCCAGCAAATCCTCCTATCATAAGTCAATTGTGTGAACCACTCAGTCAGCCTGCTACCCTGAGCGACACTATTCGCTAGCTAGCAAATTGATTAATGTGAATATATATTTGAAAATTAAAAAATCCATCAACCCTCGAATGTATCAGATACTATCTTAACTTACAGGATATGAACAGCTTCCACAACCGTCATTAAAACAATAAATTTTAAGAGAATCAACACGTGAGAGAGGTTTGTATAACACTTACATTTTGAATAAGTTAGGACAACTGTCGACAATACGAGATGCTCAGCAGCCTTTAAATTGCAGCTTATCCAGATGATAAAATACTATTATAGAAGAGACTGTGTTATAAAACGCCTCAATTAAATGGGAAAATTGTTCTAGAATATTAAGCGTTTTCGTCTGCCATATTTCATTCGAAAACGCGCCGATTTATGTCAAACAGGTAAGTCACAAATCAGAAGTCAAAAGTCACAAGTCATAAGTCGCAAGTCATAAGACACAAGTTAAAAGGGCAGGTTTATGCTTCCATAGAAATGAGTTACAAAAATAACAAGTCAAGACAAATAGGATAAGGTATCTTATATAAAATAGCAATGAAATTAGATCACCTTTTATGTCACCTCAAATGAACTATTCACCTTTTGCTTTGATACAAACATACTACATATATAAAAATGACTGTCGTATGTCCGTGGATGATTCACTTGAATCACCGCTCAATATCTATTAATTAATTATATACAATATTATTAAATTATTTTGAACTATACTATCACAATAATGGACGACATCATGTTATATGTTTTGGACAGATAAAATTTGATTTTCTATATCCACCTTTAATGACCTTTTTACAATGCATTTTCGCGCGCGTGCGAAATCTGTGCAAGGCAAAAAGTTCACTGTCCTAGTAGATTTGTTATAGGTTAATGTACGGTAGGGACGCGCCCTCGGTGCATCAACCCCCCCCCCCCCCCACACACACACACACCTTAAATCCGCTAGTGGTGGCAGGAGAAGACATCAAATTTAATTTTAGCATACGACAATAGAAAAGCATATAAAGTAATATGATATACTAGTATCTCTATTTATGTAACAGTATAATTATACTGCGTGACAAATAGTATTAAAAATGTTAATAGAAAGTGGCGCACGTGAATGTTTATAAAACAACAAAGAATTTCATATTTTATCTCTAGTATGACCATAGGCATACTGCGCAATATTATAGGAATTAGTTTTCAGCGTCGCAATATTGCCTATCTAGAGCTGATAATTTTTTCAATAGGGGTCAATTTTTAATATGTGTTTGGTCATATTATTAAGAGGTAGGGGTCAATTTTCAATGTTAAAAATTGATCAATAATCTGTTGAAAAATGACGCTTGGGTCATTTTTCAACTGGGTCAAAATTTACTGTTACACTGACCCGTTTCTGACATGTAATTATCTCTTTAATACACATGTTGATAGTTTAAATGGTATTTTCAATTACTTTAATATTTCTGTTGTTAATATATCTTTATCGGAGCCCTTCTGAAATTCAGACATAATGTTGCTTCTTTTTATTGAAGAATAAATAAAACTGTTTTCTTTTGCGTTTAAGTAATATCGTGTGTTTATAAAGTTTGAATCTGCCAGACGATGACGTCAAAGTTGATGTTTTGCACGTGCTAATATTCAGCTGGCCTACACAGGCAAAATTTTCATTTCTCGTTTTGAATTGTTCATTCATTATTCTGTAAATATCCTCAAATTGAATATACTAGGCTGTCACAGGAACAAAAGTTTTCTCCTTATAAAGAATAAAATGGTTGTTTCCAAACATGACCCACGTACGTGGGTCATGTTTGAGCGTTAAGATTTCACAATTATTGTCACAGTGAACTCTTGAAACGTTAAAGAATATGTCACATGAATGATTTAGATTTGTTTCAATCATACAATATTCACAATGTCTGTAATTGAAACTTTCAGGGTTTGTTCAAGTCACATACTCGGTGACTGTCGGCCTCTAAATTTCGTTCAAAATATCTGCAGTGTTTTAAACCCAAAATATATATAATTTATACAGAAATTCATCCTGGGACTTTAAAAATTTCATTTTAGCTGATTTGAGTACATAATAACTTTAATATTATGTTTGTCATTATTTTGCCTGAGTATTTCTTTTATCGGTCATGTAACAGTAATACTCCGTTAAAATCATGGTCAATTTTGCTACTTTATATAGTAACAAATGTTTCACTAAAATAACTTGTTTGGTGTCGTACCGAAAATTTGATAGTCTAGTAATTTTACAATTGTCTTGAGCTATTTAAAGGTGTCGCAATAATTATTCATTTAATCTTAACAATTTTACAAAATCTACATAAATCATAAATACAATGTTGCTACTTTACGCATTTTCAAACAAAAAAAAAATATACATGTCATTTAATTTTGTTTAGAATATTGTTGCATTTTTTTCAATTTACTTAATTTTCACAAATAAATGTTACACGGAACAAAGAAATTCCGTTGTAAAATGCGACGACATCTTAACGCCCATATTTGTACGCCGATTTAATAGGTATAATGTCATTTATAATGCTTGCGGTGACAATTTATAAACATACTTTTACATGTATTTAGGTCAGTATCGTGCTGTTGTTTATATTATGATCTTAATATAGAATGTTATTGTTACAGTCTCTTCAAAACAAATAAACAATTTATATAATCAATGATTTTTCCTATCAGATGGAGAAAAAGAGGAATAACAAATATTTTGTTCACATTATACTTTTGTCTTGAGATGTTTAGCATACATTTTATAAGCAATCCTTCCATGACTCAGTTTGTTTTTGTTTTTTGCTTTGCTTTTTTAGCGGGGATGTTGTTGTTGTTGTTTTTGCAACAGAGCTCTGTTAAGAAAACACTAACACGTACGCACGTACATATTACTAAACGTTAGCTTATACATGTATAGCGTTATTAAAGCCATTTATTAAATATTTTTTGTAAACAATGTGACATTTTCAACTATCTTATTGCCAGGTGCTCAGGTCAGTCATTATTGTATTTAGCTCTCATTTTTATTTAAATTTATGCATTTTCATTTTTTGATATTTTGATAACTTCCAACAAAAGCCATCCATCATGGTGAAATATTTGTCAACAATCATATTTTGTATCACATATTTATGTAAAATGATAATTAGATAATAAACAATTACTTTATGACTTGACAAGCCGTCTATCATTTTTGAAGAATTAATTTGACTTAAATGTAATCCTACAATTTTCTTATCTAAATCTCAACTATTCACGTCGGTTCATGTTGAAATTGAAAAAGGTTCACCGACTTATTGCAGAAATGTTAACCTCAACATTATGATAAATAAAATCGTTCAATTTGACATACAAATAATTCAAAAATGGCGGGAAAATGAAGCTACCTGCAAACTTATTAGAATAAGAAAAACACATTTCCTTTCACTGACCAGTTTTACACGGTGAATAATCATTTATTTTGTAACTTAAAGCGGAAGTACATATTTCGATTAGAAATAAAAACCAGTTGAGATAGATTAGCACGTCAAGAATTTAAATAACATGAAATAATAAACAATGTACGACTATTACCTGCATAGTTATCAAAGACAGTTGGCACGTGCTGTGATGGGAATCTGTTTGTGGCGTAACACATAAGCATACTGGTCTTTCCAACATTGTCGTCGCCGACAACAACACATTTGATTAAACCACCCCGTAACACCACCATAGTCAAAATACATACAGACACCAAATATAACTATATGTATCTAATTAAATGAAGATAGTCTCAACGCGTAATCGACAAACACTTAATCCAAATTAGTTAAATTGATCTATAATAAATTGTAAAAACTTTAAACCGTTCACACTTTCACTGTTTAGGTATTTCTACATCATAATTAGTGAAATTTCACCACATTTAGCGACTAGATAAATAAATGTATTTCCGATCTTTATCGATGAGATTGAATGTATTAAATGATTACACCTGTACAATAAGATGGTAATGTAGACTATAGTCACATTTACTACTCCCACAATGTGACGTTGTTCACGTACAAACACTTCAACGAGGACGGCGGAGAGATACCTTAATGATTCAGGAATTTTGATATATCAGTTTAAACGTTACAATAACACGAAGTAAAGACAAGACTAAATCCCACCGACAGATTATTGTTAGATCTTTTATGTCAACATTTCAATTTGTTGTATCTTTGCCTGAAGAAGTTTTCTCTGTTTGATAATTTTCAAGAATAACAACTACACTTTGAAATTGAAATGGCCATTTAATAATAAATGACGGAAAAACATATAATACAATGTTGATATGAAAGTTATCAAACTAACATAAAATTGTGAAATGGCCATTTAATAATAAATGACATATAAACATATAAAACAATGCTGATATGAAAGTTATAATATAACATAAAATTGTATACAAAGCAAGCAAACATTTCTGAAAAATGTATATAAAATTATATACACACATATCCCGAAAAATTATCAAAGGTTGGGTTCTAAGAATATTGCCTGGCCTAAAACTGTGTATGAAATTAATATACACACATATCTTGAAGTGAAAAGAAAAATCATTTGTATATAAAATTATAAACAAACACAAAAACTTTTTGATGTTTATAAGCTTGTCAAAAATTGAATACTGAATGTGGGTGGGATGGTGGGTTATTGAAAATTGTTATGAATTATTTCTTCTTCTAAAATGGCGGACTTAATCCGCATCAATTATCACATTGTACTTACTCATAACGATAACCTTAGTGTACTTACTAGTACGGCTTTTTCGAACCCAATATATTTCGACCTATGACTAAAGACCTAATGGAACCCACCATCAAGCTTGTAAGTGACCATAAAAACATTTATTTTGCAATAAATTAAGTTTTATGTCAACATTTCAATTTGTTGTATCTTTGCCTGAAGAAGTTTTCTCTGTTTGATAATTTTCAAGAATAACAACTACACTTTGAAATTGAAATGGCCATTTAATAATAAATGACGGAAAAACATATAATACAATGTTGATATGAAAGTTATCAAACTAACATAAAATTGTGAAATGGCCATTTAATAATAAATGACATATAAACATATAAAACAATGCTGATATGAAAGTTATAATATAACATAAAATTGTATACAAAGCAAGCAAACATTTCTGAAAAATGTATATAAAATTATATACACACATATCCCGAAAAATTATCAAAGGTTGGGTTCTAAGAATATTGCCACAAATTGTGTAAAACACAATTCCCCAACCAAAACTTCTTTAATGAAATTGACTAGTCATGTAAAAGGGGACAAACAAAATTATTCTTTAAATGTTTGAAACAATGCTAATGAAATAAACAAGAATATTAAAAATATGTACATCACAAGATGATAACTAAACTACCTAATATAAGAAACAACATTTTTATTGGCACTATGGATTTAATTGACTGTAGGTGTTAGAAGGCACCTTGTATGTCAGAGGCCCTTGTCCCCATGACATAAAGTAAACTTGTGACTGAAATAAATGTTGTCTTTATTTAGATTACCCTTTTAGAGTAAAGCTGTATACTGATATCACCATATGTGTAATATCCAAGTAGATCTTAAATTGATACAAATTAAAATATAACCATGCTGGCATCTTAACCTAAGACATGAAGTTTTAATTTACCTTAACACAAAGGAATAATCATGAATTTAAAATTGAACATTATGTACATAACAAGAGATATACAAATTCTAATATCGTAATATGAACATATAACATATTATTGGCACAAACGTACAAGTGAGTGTCTGGATTATGTGCATTCTGATGCAAAGATATTAAAGATTAAAAAGAAAAAGTGTTAAAAAGCAAACTCCAGGTACTTCAAATTGGCACAATGGTTTAACAAATATATATTGTTTGAAAACACCTTACTGTCAGAGGTCCCTGTCCCCATGACATAACTTAATTTAGTGACTGTTGTAATGCTAGAAAAACACATGTTTACAAATTATTTGCATTATTTGTGCAAAGTTGTACATTGAGATCATATTAATTTGAAAGAAAATGTAATCAAAGCAGAATGACTATGGTTATATGTCAAAGGCCCTTGTCCTTATGACAACAAAGTTAACAAATTGTTTTTACAAATCTTGTGAATGCTGCTTACAATTAATGCATGTAAAAACTTATTATGCATTGGTTAGAGGACTGCTATCCATTTGCCATTAATTACACTTGTAACATAGGAATTCTTATATATTTTTAAATGCACAAGATGACCATATGCCTGTAAGTTCAATCTTTTCTTCTGAAAAAACCTTGTTGCGCTGCAGTGGAGGCAGCTCCAATGTTCCACAGTCTTATTCTTTAGCACACAACTGTACAAGTCCCCATTTGTAACAATGTGCTATAGACAGCAGTAAATGTGAAACTAACACGGTCCTTTCAAGCTTAAACAATATGAAATAGTTCTTGTACAGTTATGTGATATTTCAACCAATCATTAGGCCAACTGGCTGAAAACCATTTGTTTGACAGGTACCCTCCAAATCTGACATTACTAGAATCTGTGAAAAGATTTAATGACACAGAAGTGACTCAAAGGTCAGGTAGAAACATCGACTTGCCATTAAATTTTAACATGAACGATGACCATGCCAGAAAATCTGTTCTAGCATCTTTTGATAACTGTCTATGATGGTGAGATTTCTTTAAACCAATAGTTAGATCAATGATACGACGTAAAAATGCCCTGCCTGGAACAATAACAGCACAAGCAAAAGTAAACAAACCAATAACAGACTGTAGTTCAAGGAGAGTTGCTTTTTCCCGATGCTTGAATTTGTCAAGAGCTAGGTGAATCTTATTAAATTTTTCTTGGGGCAATATTTTCTCCATTAGTACCGAGTCCAATTCAATTCCAACAAAAGACATGATTCTGCATGGCCGACAAGTTTTAGCATGATTAATTGGTAAACCAACTAAAGCACACCAGCAATGAAAATTTGTTAACCTTTTTCACACAGTTGTTAATTGTCCCCAACAAAAAAGAAATCATCTAGAATGTGTGCACAATTATATAAACCAAGTTTGTTTTCTGCAATTCACTGAATATCAGAACTGATCCTGTCAAACAATGCGCAAGAATAGCTCAGACCCATAGGTAAAGTAATAATATCTATCATTTATTTGAATCCAAGAAGTATCAAAATCATCTGGGTGTATAGGAACAATACGATAAGCATTGTTGATGTTTACTTTCATCATGTACGAATACTGACCACAAGCTCTGACTAATGAAACAGCTGTATCAATGTTTGGATAGGAAACCCTACAGTTATTATCTGGGATACCATCATTGAGTTCAATTTCGTTTTAAAGGCATGATAAATATCTGGATTTAAACAACAGACTTGAGTGAGTAAATTAACTTGACATTAATATAATTTATAAGAGAAATATTAATGTGATAAAACTATATGATTAATACACATTAAGCATATATTGAAAAATTAATTGTTGTGTTAACTGGTAAAATAGTAATATATGACTGTGATTGAACATAAAAATATTACAATCTATGCAGAGCTCCAGATAATTTTTTTGGCCAAGGGGTTTTTACCCCTCAAAATTTAGAGTGAGGGGTAAAATGCAAATTCTGAAAAACTTAAGGGGTAAAATCTGTCAAAAAAGCATTTTGCATTTTTTATAAACAAATTAAACTTATTGTTTTGTTTGTTTGTTTGTTTATTTTCTTTTTTTTTAGAAAAACCTTTACAAATTAAATACTGATTTAATGTGAAACAATACAAAACATGACATGTAAAGTCAGACTTCCAGAGTATACTGGAACTCAAGTTTAGGATACACAGCAAAATTATCAGGGCTTCCATTTTCAAAATTTGGAAGTCAAAGACTTCAAAATCTCTTATATTGGAAGGCACATTATATAATTACAGAAGGAAAAGTATCGATGTTTTGAAGTCACAGGCCAAAATGAAGGAATAAATGTCTCCAAACTTGCACTAGTGGAAGCCCTGAAATTATTTTATTTTCTAGGAGTCAATATTTTTCTTTCTTTATTTCTGTCGGCATGTACCTTATCATGTACTCCAGTTTGAACAATTATAGTTGAAATTAGAATTAAAGAAACATTATCAAGATTTTTTTTTATCTTTCCTTAAAAAAAAGTATTGGTCTGAGAGAAAATTGTCCGTAACTGTAGACTGGGTACGAAAATATTGAGTACAAAACTGCAGGTGAAAAACATGTTATTTTGTTCCAACAACAAAAGTTGAAGAAATTAAAATATATTTTTGTTTATATTGAGGCATAGGCATGTCAATAGATGCCTAAACAAACATAATACTGTGTTAACTCCTACGATGATTATCATTTCATCAATAATTTCACAAGTTGATCTACGGGAGTTACCTCTCTTCTGTATTTCCTGCTACTTTCGTTTTTAACATGCGTTGTTGACAACAGAATTTTTAGTTTTCAATGCAATAAAATGGAAATATATTGTATTTTTATGCTCAAAACATTTTCTTTTTACATATCAAAAAACACAATTCTATTCTTTCACGCATAAATTTTGACATATGAGCGTTATTTTCATTTTGTTGTGCGTAACTGTGACGCACCAATTTTAAAAGTGATGCGTATTTTAGATTTTCTATGCGTATTTTACGCTTTAACGCTTTTT
>NW_026861915.1:0-219282 GCF_026571515.1 Ruditapes philippinarum | reverse complement strand
TTTTATTTTTGTAGCCAATATATGTCTACAGTACCTAGCTTATTTGCATTTTTTTATAAGATTTATATAGAAAATGATTATTTTTTAGAGAAGTGCATCTTAAATTATGGATAAACCATGCATTGCAAGGAATTGGGGAGTGTGTGATTTCAGACTGGTTACATTGGTAAAAATAAGTGATTAGCAAGTTCATTCCAGAGATCTTAGGGGCCCAAGAAGCACTGGCCATGGGATTCTAACATAGCACCATAATAGCCTATTGCTCATATGGACCACACATTATAGCCACTGATGTTTCAGCTAAGGATTATTGCTGTAGTTATCAATATGTAAACATATTCACTATTGTCTTGCATTTCTGACAATTGAACAGGACATTGTGATTTAAATTGTTGGAAATATAGGCATTTTCAGTGTAGTGAAACTTTAAAGTTTTGCTGTGTTGCAGAGTGTATTTGTTAATATACACATAAAAGATTTTCTAGTCATTTATCAGTGAAGTTTAAAGATAATTGGCTCATTTAAAATAACACAGTTGGTTTGATTGTTGTTGTTGAAGCTGCTAAAGCAGTTAAATTAGGTTAGGTTTATAATGTCTAAACTGCTATTTCAGGCATGTTGCATTTTGAAGCATACAGTATTTGGCCCTCCAATGTGAATCAGCAAATCAAGCCATTAATTTAGACATTATTTTCTTTTTATATATCAGAATTACACCATAAATGCCTCTTATAATTTCCTTCAACTAGTGTTACATATTTTTTCAGACCTTACAGTAACCAAAGTCTGGGCTTGAGTATAGGCCCTTTCCTAATCCTGGTTCAGATCTATGGAAGAACTCCTACAGCTCAGTTTGGCACCAGCTTTGTCAGGACACATTGAGAAGGTAAAAACTTATGTCTAGTTTAAAACTTCAGCTATTGACGCTAACGACTCCCAAAGCTCGGGCAATATTTGGTAGATATTTTGATGTATATCAGGAGAAAATTTCTCTAATTCTGACTATTTTAAGACTTCTCAATGTTTTAAAGTGGGCGACGGTATGTGCAATCTTTTTTAAAGCCTTATTAATTTTGTGTGAGAGTTGGCTAAACTTACTTTGTCAGAAGACATAGCCCATGCTATGGTTACCTCTTTTCTAACCTTAAGATTACCATTGTTTATCTTTATTGAATTTATCTTAAGCAAACAATGTAGGGTATATATGTTGGTACTTTACTTAATTTACCATGGTATATAGGTAAAAGTCATAACCAGTAAGTTTAATACAATATTGAAAGAAACAAGCAAATTCGTTGAATTTATATCCCCCGCCGAGTACTGGTTATTATCAACACAACAACTGAAGACATAAGGCTTTATTTATATATTAATTAGGCATAAACAGTAATATTCTTTGAAATTGATAAATATTCAGGGAAATAACAGAGCCATAACTTTGTGTTAAATAGTAAAATCTGGAAATGCCAATGAGATGTATGCATACTACATAACTAATCAAGAGCCATAAATCTGAGTTATAAGTATCTGACTGGAACAAGGCGACTATATGCACATCTCCTCTTAGTATAGAGCTGTCATTGATTCAGTGCAAAGCATATCAACGATATATCGATATCAAGTGACTAAAATCAACGATACACCGATATATCGATAATATCCTATACTCACTTGTCTGTCATTCACTTTCATACCTGTTTCAATGATTTCAGTCAAAAACATGATCTGTACAGTGTCTTGTCCACTGCATGATTTTTTACAGACAATATTTTTTGTCACCATTGCTATGAAATAATTCCACTATATAACAAAAGCATAACATTAGATATAAATAACTGCTTCTGTATATATTTTGGGTGAATTTTATAATTTCTAGACATTTAATTTATTAGTCAAAAGTATCGATTTTTTAAAATGTGTATCGATTATTGATCGGCAAAAAAATATCAACGATACATCGATATTGTCAATATCGATGACAGCTCTATCTTAGTATCCCATAAAGTTTCATTGAATTCCAGCCGGTGGTAGCAGAGAAGTAGCGAGGAAACAAATATTTTTCTATATGGATACTGCATAACTAATCAAGGGCCATAACTCTGAATTAAAGTGTCTGACCGGAACAAGCCGATGATATGCCCATCTCCTCTTGGTATTGAAGGTTCCCATAAAGTTTTGTTGAATTCCAGCCAGTAGTTGCAGAGAAGTAGTGCGGAAACGATTTTTACTCTATATGCATACTACATAACTAATCAAGGGCCATAACTCTGAGTTAAAGGGTCTGACCGGAACAAGCCGACGAAATGCGCATCTCCTCTTGATATTGATGATTCCCATAAAGTTTTGTTGAATTCCAGCCAGTAGTTGCAGAGAACTACTCCGGAAATGATTTTTACTCCATATGCATATTGCATAACTAATCAAGGGCCATAACTCTGAGTTAAAGTGTCTGACCTGAACAAGCCGACGACATGTGCATCTCCTCTTGGTATTGAAGGTTCCCATAAAGTTTTGTTGAATTCAAGCCAGTAGTTGCAGAGAAGTAGCGCGGAAACGATTTTTACTCCATATGCATACTACATAACTAATCAAGGGCCATAACTCTGAGTTAAAGTGTCTGACCGGAACAAGCCGATGATATGCGCATCTCCTCTTGGTATTGATGATTCCCAAAAAGTTTTGTTGAATTCCAGCCAGTAGTTGCAGAGAAGTAGCGCGGAAACGATTTTTACTCTATATGCATACTACATAACTAATCAAGGGCAATAACTCTGAGTTAAAGTGTCTGACCGGAACAAGCCGACGATATGCGCATCTCCTCTTGATATTGATGATTCCCATAAAGTTTCGTTGAATTCCAGCCAGTAGTTGCAGAGAACTACTCCGGAAATGAAATTCGGACGGACGAACGGACGGTCAGATGCGCATATCCTCTTGATTAAAGTTTCGTTGAATTCCAGCCAGTAGTTGCAGAGAACTACTCCGGAAACGAAATTCGGACGGACGGAAGGATGGACGGACAACGCCAAAACTATATCCCCCTCCCGATTCCATCGGCGGGGGATAAAAAATATCAAAAAGGCACATTTAATGTGATTACTTGTATTTTAGCCCAAACTTTCATGTTCTCTTTATAAGAAATGGAGATTCAGTTACAATTTTAAAGCAATATTGTCTTATACTTTTTATAAAATAACTACATAACATTAGCCAGTAACATAAAACTTGCTTTGAAAAAAATCATTGGCAGAATCAATAGTTATTACAGTATTTTGTAATATAAGTTTTTGCATAAAATTCTATTGGCCAAAGCTGATTTTTCGCATGAAAGTTCATAATTAAGAAATGGTACTGCATTAATGTAATTTGTTAGAGGCATGTCAAACCTATATAATTGTACTCGTATGACACTAAATTACTAGGGAATGAGTATAAATTTTGGCTTCACTTAAATTTTAGATTCATTTAGGTCTCACCCCGGTACAGAATTAGACCAAACCCGTAGAAAGTAGTTCTTTAAAATTTTGAAGTGGCCCAATTTAAGTTCTCTCTAGTCTGATTGGTCATGATTTAAGTTTATTTATTGAATGAGTGTAATTTTTGTGTGTTAAAGGATGACTTTAAAAGTTGTTTATGTGTATTTTCCAGGAACTCATTTGTGGGCGGAAGGGTTAAAAATGTACTACCCACAAGCAGTCAGGAGTTTTCAAAGTGGTGAATTCTGAAAAAAGTAGATGGCTAACCTATTATATTTCTGGCCTCATTTGACTTAGATAGTGTTGATGTTTAAAGTTGAAGACAGTATATAATTCATCAAGAACTGTTGAGTGGAATTGAGAATTAGGCCTCAAATGTGACTAATTTACTATAGAACAAAGAATACGAAAATTCACCGGGCCAACACCATTGAATTCAAAGCACTAGATTTCATGTTAAGCTCTGCAACAAGGAAAAGTGACAAAGGGCAATCACTTTATAACTACTCTGGAGTTATGGTTCTTGTGTACTGCACTTCCTTTTATCGTGCTTGACCATTATATTTAGTTGCATTGAATTCAAACCATTATTTTTCAAGTTATGCACTGGACAAGAAGAAGTATTAAAGGACAATAACTTTGTGATTAGTCAAAATGGAGTTATGGTTTTTGTGCACTGCATTTTGTCTCAAAGTGCTTGACCTTTGTATGAAGTTGTATTGAATTCCAACTAATTGTTTTCAAGTTATGCTTTGGACAAGAACATAGTTAATAAAGTGAATATTTGACCATAGTTAATATCATGAATATTTGACCATAGGTAATATAGTGAATATTTGACCATAGGTAATATAGTGAATATTTGACCATAGGTAATATAGTGAATATTTGACCATAGGTAATATAGTGAATATTTGACCATAGGTTACAATATAGTGAATATTATTTGACCACAGGTAATATAGTGAATATTTGACCATATGTAATACAAGAACTGTCGGAGGACAGTAACGCTCGACTATTCGAAAATTTGTCACAAGGGTGTTTCATTGAGTATAATAATGTTTACCTATATGAATACATAAAATTGTACGAAAAGGTACAAACCCTTCAAGTTTCAATACAATCACAGAGAACAAGTGTGTGAAGTTTCAATCCATTCCCTTCAGTAGTTATGGAGATACCAGCTTACACACAAAAACTTAACCACGAATTTATGAATCGAAAAAGGGGAATAATTATGCGAAAAAGTAAATCAGAGTTATGGGACTTGTGCCAATCATCTTAAATAATCACAAAGACCAAGTGTGTGAAGTTTCAATCCATTCCCTTCATTAGTTATGGAGATACCAGCTTACACGCAAAAACTTAACCAAGAATTTCTAAGATAAAAAAGGGGCATAATTATGCAAAAAAGCAAATCAGAGTTATGGGACTTGTGCCAATCATCTAAGATAATCACAGAGACCAAGTGTGTGAAGTTTCAATCCATTCCCTTCAGTAGTTATGGAGATACCAGCTTACACACAAAAACTTAACCAAGAATTTCTAAGTCGAACAAGGGGCATAATTATGTAAAAGCAATAAGAGTTATGGGACTTGTGCCAATCATCTTAGATAATCACAGAGAACAAGTGTGTGAAGTTTCAATCCATTCCCTTCAGTAGTTATGGAGATACCAGCTTACATACAAAAACTTAACCACGAATTTCTAAGTCGAAAAAGGGGCATTTTTATGTAAAAAAGCAAATCAGAGTTATGGGACTTGTGCCAATCATCTAAGATAATCGCAGAGAACAAGTGTGTGAAGTTTCAATCCATTCCCTTCAGTAGTTATGGAGATACCAGCTTACACGCAAAAACTTAACCAAGAATTTCTAAGTCGAAAAAGGGGCATAATTATGTAAAAAAGCAAATCAGAGTTATGGGACTTATGCCAATCATCTAAGATAATCACAGAGAACAAGTGTGTGAAGTTTCAATCCATTCCCTTCAGTAGTTATGGAGATACCAGCTTACATACAAAAACTTAACCACGAATTTCTAAGTCGAAAAAGGGGCATAATTATGTAAAAAAGCAAATCAGAGTTATGGGACTTGTGCCAATCATCTTAGATAATCACAGAGAACAAGTGTTTGAAGTTTCAATCCATTCCCTTCAGTAGTTATGGAGATACCAGCTTACATACAAAAACTTAACCAAGAATTTCTAAGTCGAAAAAGGGGCATAATTATGTAAAAAAGCAAATAAGAGTTATGGGACTTGTGCCAATCATCTTAGATAATCACAGAGAACAAGTGTGTGAAGTTTCAATCCATTCCCTTCAGTAGTTATGGAGATACCAGCTTACATACAAAAACTTAACCACAGGGACGCCGACGCCGACAAATGGGTGACTGCATTAGCTCGATTATTCTACGAATAGTCGAGCTAAAAATGAATATTTGACCATAGGTAATATAGTGAATATTAATTTTGACCACAGGTAATATAATGAATATTTGACCATAGGTAATATAAATATCTTTTAAATGGCAAAAAGGGATTCTGAAGGGACTATAAAAATAAACACTTGAATATCTGACCTTAAAGTGTGACCTTGACCTTCAGTAAACACGGTGCAGAATTCATTCTGCACATTATTTCAATAACGTTAACTTTGCATTTAACAAAGTTTCATTCACCACAAAGGGTAAAGGAGATATGGAGTGATCATGAAAAATGTTACTAAGAGACATTTACATAAACAGATGAACTGATAGACAGACAGCATTCCTATAATCCTCTCCGGCCCCAAGACTGGGGATTATAAAGCATTGAAAATTTACCCCTATGCAATTTTCAAAGAGTATTAGCCAGACTCTTTACTTTTGTATCCAATGTTGTCAGTGAAAGCAAAAATTATATGTTGCATGTTTAAAGAGAAATTTTGAAGTCATAGAGGTGAAAAAATTACCTCTATGAAGTTGCCATAAATGTCAATCCTAAAATATTTGTATTTGTATTGCAGAAAAAAAATGCAGCAAGTTATATTATAAGCCACATAAAAAGAAAAATTCAACTCAAAAATTGTAAGTGAAATTTTGAAGTCACAGAGAAGAAAAATTATCCCCATGAAATTTCCAAAAATGTCAAAAATAAAAAAAATTCACATGTATTGAAGAAAAAGAAAAATGCAGCACAACATTTAAGCCACAAAAAAGGAGAAAAAAAAACTAAACTCAAAAACAAACAAGAAGGCCATGATGGCCCTGAAGTCGCTCACCTGTATATAGCCCCCCTTCCATCCCCCCCCCCCCCCCCGGCAGGGCCGATTTTAACCCCAGGGCTTTTATTTGAACAAACTTGGAGGACACCCATAAGAAGCCGTTTCATGCTAAACATCTAAGCTCTAGCTCATTGGGTTTCTTAAAAGAAGATTTTTAAAGTTTTTACTATACACATATAGTTAATAAATGACACCCCTGGGGCGGGCCAGTTTTGATCCCAGGGCTTTTATTTGAACAAACTTTGTAGACACTTTCTAGAAGATGTTTCATGCTTAATACCTAAACTCTAGCTATTTGGGTTTTTTCAAAGAAGATTTTTAAGTTTTTGCTATACACATATAAGGAAAATCAATGACCCCCAGGGCGGGGCCAATTTTGACCCCAGGGCTTTTATTTGAACATACTTGGTAGACACCCAAAAGAACATGTTTCATGCTAAATATCTTAGCTCTAGCTCTTTGAAGTCTTTAAAAGAAGATTTTTTAAGTTTTTACTATATGCATATAAGGAAAATCAATGACACCCTGGGGCGGGGCCAATTTTGACCCCGGGGCTTTTATTTGAACAAACTTGGTAGACACTCATTAGAAGATGTTTCATGCTAAATATCTTAGCTCTAACTCTTTGGGTTCTTTAAAAGAAGATTTTTTAAGTTTTTACTAGGGATTTCATTCGGAGTCAGGATATCCGAACGTTCGGATCACGATTCGGTGTCCGGTGCTGATTTTCCAATCCGGATGTTCGTAAAAATAAATTTCAGAATTTTTAGAAAATGTGATAAAAAATCAACATAGACATGGTGTTGACACTATATTGTATATTGTACCTTAGTTTGACAATAAGAATGTCAGACATAATCCCCTTCGGACAAAATCCCCTTCGCCTACCCGGACAAAATCCCCTTCATGGGTGGACATAATCCCATTAAGATATTTACCACACAGCATAATGCAGTATGTCGCTCTCATACCCACTTTATAAACCAAAAATTCCTCCAAGGGGGATTTTGTCCTAGGTAGCAATTTTATGAAGGGGATTTTGTCCACTTCAAAATTTCACACATGAAGGGGATTATGTCCACCCATGGAGGGGATTATGTCCAGATATACAAAAATACATGAAGGGGATTTTGTCCGAAGGGGATTATGTCCGTACACCTGACAATACACATCATAACGTCTGCAGACCACAAAAAATCAATAATTACGAGTCAGGTATGACACATGTTAAAACACCAAACAAAGTTTTGTAGGATTTAAGATGAATATTCTAAGTCCTGTGCGATGACAATCGGCAACGATGTTACCTTTCTTATGTCCAAATTTAACTGTTTAATTAGGCTATTATTTTTTATATATATTTTGGCCTACCGACCCGTCGACTCCTTATTTTGAGAAAATGAAAAATCTGCAGAAATAAAATAATCAAGAAATGCACTTACGAATAATTATATGTTAATCATCACAGCTTTTTTTGAAATTGATACAATAATTATCCGACAAAATAACTTTCTCCTTTAGTATTAATCAAACATGTGCATTGTTTTAAAAACAAAATTTTCAAGTTTTTTTTTCACTTATAAACACTCAAAATGTGTGTAATTCATGTTAGTTTCGGCAACTTCTTTGATGATTCGAATCAAACAGCCAGTTACATCAAAGATTGGCAGATTCTTTTGAAAAGCCGGCTACACACCTGTCAAAGGTCATCGTGTGTAAATTGTATGCATGTTATTGAACAATGGAACAATTATATTTTATTTTTTACAGGTGTTATTTTGTTTCAAAAATGTGAGCGAGTGTTAATGTGTATTATATACTAATTAGGAATTGAGACAAACGGCGTTAAATTTCATTTTCATTTCATTTGAAATCGTAAGTACCGAATGTAGGACAAAACCCCACCAGTTAAAACCCCACCACTCAAAATTTTATAGAGTGGACAAAACCCCACCACTGAATTTTATAGAGTGGACAAAACCCCACCACTATATTTTACAGAGTGGACAAAACCCCACCACTTCAGTTTTATAGAGTGGACAAAACTTTCTTGTAAACATGTTAAAAAAACAAACAATTGCGCATCAGCAGAAACTCAAAAGAATGTGTGAACAACTCATCAATAAGGAGAAGACTGTACCTGAGCTTCTTTAGGCTAGCGGCCACTGTATCCGCTTAAACTAAGTACAATGAAGGAAAATAGACTCAACTGAATAAACTAGAAATGTGCTTTACAAAATGTGCTATCATTAATTGATGAAAATGTGCTATATTCTTGATTAATAGTAAGGAAGTTTATTTTTTATATAAATAAAATTGAAGAAATGAATTTGAAGAAACTAATAATAATGGATAATTCAAGGTCATAAATGTGGCACAGTCTCATATAAACGACTACTCTTTGATGTTGATTTTAAAACAGTTTGTAAATTGTTTGTATAATCTCATTCATTATATTATATTGCTATTGAAATAAATGCTATATTGCTATAATTATCATGTTTTGTTCTTTAGGGATTTTAGATTTTATTTGTGTGTACAGATTGAAACACCTTTTTTGCAATCAAAACATCAATTAATAATCTGTTTTGTTCTTCAGGGATTTGGATTAAGTTTTTTGTGTACAGTTTGTACACCTTTTTTGCATATTGCACATGCAAGATGTAAATGCATTGTTAATAAAATTGTTCATTCTTATATTACACAAATGTTATATTGAACTTTAAAAAAAATGTGAAAAAAATGTGTATATTATATATATTTTAATTCATCAAATCTTGCCCAATAATTGGTACATTGTGTAAGTGGTGGGGTTTTGTCCACTCTGTAAAATTTAGTGGTGGGGTTTTGTCCACTCTATAAAATTCAGTGGTGGGGTTTTGTCCACTCTATAAAATTTTGAGTGGTGGGGTTTTAACTGGTGGGGTTTTGTCCGTCTTCCGTAAGTACCATATGCACTAAATTTATCGATAACAGTCATATTCTATATAGAAAAAATAAAATCAATAACGAAATTTTTTTGACGCGTAACATTCAATTAACAAGAGGGCCGAGGTCGCTCACCTGTATATAGCCCCCCCCCCCGGGCCAATTTTTACTCAAGGGCTTTTATTTGAACAGACTTGGTAGACACCCATAAGAAGATGTTTCATGCAAAACATCTAAGTTCTAGCTCATTGGGTTTTTTAAAAGAAGATTTTTTAAGTTTTTACTATACACATATAGTTAAAAACAATGACACCCCTGGGGCAGGGCTAGTTTTGACCCCCGGGCTTTTATTTGAACAAACTTTGTAGATATTTACTTAAAGATGTTTCATGTATAATATCTAAACTCAAGCTATTTGGGTTTTTTCAAAGAAGATTTTTAAGTTTTTGCTATACACATATAAGGAAAATCAATGACCCCCGGGGCGGGGCCAGTTTTGACCCCAGGGCTTTTATTTGAACATACTTGGTAGACACCCATTAGAACATGTTTCATGCTAAATATCTTAGCTCTAGCTCTTTGAGTTCTTTAAAAGAAGATTTTATAAGTTTTTACTATATGCATATAGGGAAAATCAATGACCCCCCGGGGCGGGGCCACTTTTCACCCCAGGGCTTTTATTTGAACAAACTTGGTAGACACTCACTAGAAGATATTTCATGTCAAATATCTTAGCTCTAGCTCTTTGGGTTCTTTAAAAGAAGATTTTTAAAAATTTTACTATATGCATATAGGGAAAATCAATGACCCCCTGGGGCTGGGCCAACTTTGACCTCAGGGCTTTTATTTGAACAAACTTGGTAGACACTCATTAGAAGATGTTTCATGCTAAATATCTTAGCTCTAGCTCTTTGGGTTCTTTAAAAGAAGATTTTTTAAGTTTTTACTATATGCATATAGGGAAAATCAATGACCCCCCGGGCCGGGGCCAATTTTGACCCCAGGGCTTTTATTTGAACAAACTTGGTAGACACTCACTAGAAGATGTTTCATGCCAAATATCTTAGCTCTAGCTCTTTGGGTTCTTTAAAAGAAGATTTTTTTAAGTTTTTCTATATGCATATAGGGAAAATCAATGACCCCCTGGGGGGGCCAATTTTGACCCTAGGGCTTTTTTTTGAACAAACTTGGTAGACACTCATTAGAAGATGTTTCATGCAAAATATCTAAGCTCTAGCTCTTACGGTTCTTTAAAAGAAGATATTTAAAGATTTTTCTTTCGGTTGCCATGGCAACCAGAGTTCTGCATGAAATGGAATTCTTTGAACAATCTTGATAGAGCTTCATACAAAGAGTATTCCTGCCAAGTTTCATTAACATTGGCCTTGCGGTATCATAGAAGATGTCCTTAGAATATTTAAAATGTGGACGGACGACTGACGACGGACGCCATTTGGTTGGCCATCCTAAAAGCTCACCTGCACTTTGTGCAAGGTGAGCTAAAAAGGGAAGTAAAACGAAATACTACACTTTGAAAAGGGTCGCGAAAAAATTATTACGTCATATCAGCCAACTAAGAATATAACAACAATCCGAACATCCGGATGTATCCGGATGTTTGATTCGGATATCCGGATGGCCGTTTCGGCTCCAGATGACATCCCTAGTTTTTACTATATGCATATAGGGAAAATCAATGACACCCTGGGGCGGGGCCAATTTTGACCCCGGGGCTTTTATTTGTACAAACTTGGTAGACACTCACTAGAAGATGTTTCATGCCAAATATCCAAGCTCTAGCTCATTGGGTTTCTTAAAAGAAGATTTTTTAAGTTTTTACTATACACATATAGTTAATAAATGACACCCCTGGGGCGGGACCAGTTTTGACCCCAGGGCTTTTATTTGAACAAACTTTGTAGACACTTGCTAGAAGATGTTTCATGCTTAATATCTAAACTCTAGCTATTTGGGTTTTTTCAAAGAAGATTTTTAAGTTTTTTGCTATACACATACATGTATAAGGAAAATCAATGACCCCCGGGCGGGGCCAATTTTGACCCCAGGGCTTTTATTTGAACATACTTGGTAGACACCCATTAGAACATGTTTCATGCTAAATATCTTAGCTCTAGCTCTTTAAGTTCTTTAAAAGAAGATTTTTTAAGTTTTTACTATATGCATGTAGGGAAAATCAATGACCCCCTGGGGCGGGGCCAATTTTGACCCAGGGGCTTTTATTTGAACAAACTTGGTAGACACTCATTAGAACATGTTTCATGCTAAATATCTTAGCTCTAGCTCTTTGGGTTCTTTAAAAGAGGATTTTTAAAGTTTTTACTATATGCATATAGGGAAAATCAATGACCTCCTGGGGCGTGGCCAATTTTGACCCCAGGGCTTTTATTTGAACAAACTTGGAAGACACTCACTAGAACATGTTTCATGCCAAATATCTTAGCTCTAGCTCTTATGCTTTTTAAAAGAAGATATTTAAAGTTTTTTCTTTCGGTTGCCATGGCAACCAGAGTTCAGCATGGAATTAAATTCTTTGAACAGTTTTTAAAGGTGACCACCAAAGGAACATTCCTGTGAAGTTTGGATGAAATTGGCTTAGTGGTTTATGAGGAGATGTCATTTAAAGTAAAAGTTTACGGACAGACGGACGACGGACGACCGACGGACGGCCGGCCGGACGGACGCCGGACAAAAAGCGATCACAAAAGCTCACCCTGTCACTTTGTGACAGGTGAGCTAAAAAAGGGCAATAACTAAACAATTATGCAAGGTAGAGTTATTGTTCTTGTGCACTGCACTCTTCCTCAATGAGATCCATCCACCTATGAAGTTTCAAGTTGATACCTCAAATACGTTTTGAGATAAGCTTCGGACAAAATAGTATGAAAAAGAACAAAGGGCAATAACTAAAAAATTGTACAGGGAAGAGTTATCATTCTTTTGCACAGCATTCCTCCTCAATAAAATCTATCCACCTATGACATTTCATGTTGACATCTCAAACACTTTTGAGTTATGCTCCACTCGGGTGAAAAATTATGTATGAAAAATAAGAAAGGGCGATAACTCAAAAATTATAAAAGGTAGAGTTATCATTCTTGTGCAGTGCACACCTCCTAAGTGAGATCTATGCACCTATGAAGTTTCATTTTGATATCTCAAAGGCTTTTTGAGTTATGCTCTGGACAAAAATTAATTTTGAAAAATAACTAAGGGCAATAACTCAAAAATAATGCAGGGTAGAGTTATCATTCTTAAGGTGACAACGGAGTCAATTATCACTGAAAATACCTAAAATGAGTTTTTTTGCTTAGTAGATTTATCAACCTTTTCTGAACACATTCGTGATTTAATTTTGGAAGCAGTTAGTCCAAAAAATGTGTTTTTAAACGTTTTAAAACGGTACCTGTACCATTTTTATCTGCTATTCGCGTAACCTGTCTATTATCGATAACGCTCCGCCCCCTATTGAGGCATCAATGAGGGAAATCGGTAGTTCCATATATGCGTGAATTACCGGTACATACTGGTCCTTACTACTCGTAATTCATGTATCGTACAAATACCGTACATCTTTTATGAATATCATCTACCTTTTATTTAGCCTTTTTTTATAAAATAAGAAATTGTCGGCCAATGCACGTAATATAATGTATGAAACATAAATAATATAGCGGCAAATCGCACGACCACGGGGTTGATTAAAGATATAGTTGCTAAAATATCCATAATGTGTGAAAATAATTTGTCTGTCCCGTTAATCTGATAGATATTACATTGCGTTTATGGACTTTTGTACGGATTCAAGGGCTTGCTTTACATTCAACCTCGTTTTTTAATAATGTCAAGTAAAACAACAACAAAAACAGACAACATTTTTTATGTGAACGCCTATATGACTTGTGGTAAGGTGTCCCTGACAAATTTTTAAACCATTTTAGGTTGTTTCTATGAATCAATAAAAAAAGATAATAAAATATATTATCAGTGAATGCTTTGAATAAATTGTTCGCCAGTAAATCGAACACAGTACTAATAAACTTGGGACAAAGTATGGAATTTATTGTATATCCCAGTAGATCACAATGGTGGGCATTTGTGCCAAGCTATATTGAAATACCTCAATGCATGTATATGTTTTTTTCCGGACAAAGTTTTTCAATGACCTCTTAGTGTGACCTTGACCTTTGACCTAGAGAACTATTTCATATAAGTTTCATTTAAATTCCTCCATGTGTTTAGGAGATATGCTCTGGACAAAAGTCCGCCAGGGGGGAAACTATAATACGACAAGTTAAAAAGCTAATATTTTTATTAGACCTTATTCAAATAACATACTCTTAAAGTTCTACCAACCATCTTTGTATTACAGTATAATAATAAGCTTAAATAATAAACACTGCTAAAATAAACGGATGTTTATGTCTATGTAATCAATGTAAGGCTTACATGTTTATCTCTACCTAATTACCTTCATTTCCCCCTGTTTCTTGCAATGAACAATATAACGTTCTAGATGCATTCATAGTTGAACATACTAGTCCGGAGAAAATAACTTTTACTTTCTTTTGATTTTTCCCATGTTGTTGGGAGATCATTATTGTCTCAATTCATATTTGGTGGAGTCAAGCCGAAATAATTCATAAATATTCCGTAAATCCATAAAATATTGGTTTGAAGTAAATCCAATAGCTTTTAACAACCAAAGTTATGATTATTTTCTTTAATTCCCTTTCAAATTTAATCCATGTTTGACATAAGTTGCAATGTTTTATTTCTTGAAATATACTTTGTTGAATCTGTTATTAGTTATGGTACTAGACAAATATTTCCTTATTATGTCACTTGCAGGGGAAAGCAATATATTTCCCTTGTTTTTACATGAGAAATATGTCACTTGCAGGGGAAAGCAATACATTTCCCTTGTTTTTACACGAGAAATATCTTAAGTGTTAAAACAAAATCTTAAAAGATAATTTCAAAAAAGATATGTTTATACGATGTTATGGTATCAAAAATACCCAATATGACAATTTGTTGCTCGGTTATGTGTATAATGCATACATACCTTCAGAAAAATCTGTTCTACGTAGACCATTTGCCTCCAGTACAACAATGTTTACTTGCATGTTATAGGGCTGCAAATAAGAGTATTTAGTGTATATGAGTATTGTTAAATTATAACTTAAAACATTAAGTAAATAAGTCAGTCATTTGACCATGAAAATTAAATACTAAAGAAAAATGATAACTTGTAAATTAGACTTGATATTAAGACAACCGTATGGTGGCTGATTTATGCCATTTGAGTTTTTGCCTCGCAACCCTGCTTAGTGAAAATTCGAGAAATAACAAGTTACAATGACGGGGGAGGTAATTGTCATCACACATATAAGTGGGGGCGCGGGGCGAAAAGATGAGATTGAATTGTAATACTACGGGTTGCAAAGCGAAATATTTATTGTTATAGGACACTTATTAACGTCCTGTTGTTAACGGCCCTTGCAAATTATTTTTAAAAAGCATTACTTTTCGCTCCATGCGCTGTTAATAAGCAGGTTTTCGATCTGCACCCCACCATTTTATACATTTATTAAACCTTGTTTTGCTAATTAGCGTGTTTTCACTCTGCCTCCCTACCATTTTATTTCTTAAATTTCGCCCTGCACCCCCATTGTTTAATTGTGCCCCTACTATGGGGGGGGGCAGACATTTGGATTTACCCTTGTCCGGCCATACTTCCGTTCTCATGTTGTGTTGCATGCAGCTCAAAAAGATTATTTTACCTAGGGTCATGAAACTTCACAGGAATGTTAGTCAGCAAGTGTAGTTGAGCACCTGGGTTTTTGCATGTGGAATTAATTCAGTATTTGTTAAAAGTTTTTGCCCTTGACTTAGTAAAGATTTGCAATTTTCAACTTGTGTTGCACATAGCTCAAAAAATATCTGACCTAGGGTCAAGGAACTTTACAGAAATGATTATCAGCATGTGAAGTTATGCACAGAGGGTTTCCCTTGTGGATTTATTCAGTATTTGTAGAGTTATTACCCTTGACTTAGTAAAAATTTGAAATTTTTCACTTGGGTCGTATGAAGCTCAAAAAGTATTTGACATGCTATTTTTAGTAATGGTGACCTTGACCCCAGGGGGTCCAAATGCAATACCAACCGTGGTCTTCATAATTATAAGCTTGCTATACACCAAGTTTGATTACAAAACCTCATTCCCAACTCTAATTATTGTCCAGAAACCATTTTTCTATTTTTTAGTAATGGTGACCTTGACTCTAGGGGGTCCAAATGCAACAGCATCCAGAGTTTTCATATAAGCTTGCTTTACACTTGAAGTTTGATAACAATATCTCATTCCTAACTCTAGTTATTGTCCGGAAATCATTTTTTAATTTTTAGTAACAGTGACCTTGACCCCAGGGGGTCCAAATATAATACCAACCGGGGTCTGCACATAAGGTTGCTATATACCAAGTTTGATTCCAAACTCTAGTTATCATCCGGAAACCAAGATGTGAACCATGATGTGGACAAACAAAAGGACTGACAGACCAACTGACAAGCTGACTCCTAATACCCCCCCCCCCCTAAACTTTGTTTGTGGGGATATAATAAAAACATAGACTATACGAAATAAAGGGAGTTAACAAACATAATATTATATATTGGGAGGAAGCATATTAATAAATTCATACATTCTTACCTGCCTTTGTAAAATATACACTAAAGTCTTACATAAGGATTTTAAATCAGTAAGTGTGACCTTGACCTCGAGCCTAGGTAGTTAGAAACTGTGCTCTGCAAATCATCTCAGTAATATAATATTTCTGCCAAATAGATTTAATTTCTACTATCAGTTTAAAAGGAACAGAGCGGACATGACATTTTGACATTGATACAAAATTACTAAGTGTAACCTTGACCTGAGGAAGGTCAAACCTGCGCTCTGCACATCATCTCATTATGGATAACATTTCTGCCAAGAAGTTTGAATTTCCCTCCACCGGTTCTAACGAAAACTCCTATATAAGTCTATATAAATCAATCCCCAGGGCAGGGCCAATTTTGATCTTAGGAAGTCTGAACATATGTTCTGCACACCGTCTCAATATAAGAAATATTTCTGCAATAAATTTTTTATCACTTTCTATTGGTTCAAAAGGTACAGAGCAGACACAAAATGTTGATATTGATACAAAATGACTAAGTGCTACCTTGACCCGAGAAAGGTCAAACCTGCGCTCTGCATATCCTCTCATTATGGTTAACATTAGTGCCCCACCAGTTCAAAAGATACAGACCGGACACGAAAATCTGCTAACAGATGAATGGAATTGCCAACAGACGGACGGACGGACAATCATGTGCATAACAATATACACAGCGAATAACAACATTGGTCCAGCAGTTTAGGTGTTGTTGTTTAAAACAAAAGTTGACAACAGATACAGCTCAAAATAGCTCAACTTGAACATGTGCTCAAATGAGCTAATAATGGTATATACTTACCCTATTAGGAGATTCTTCCATTATATAAAGCTCATGATCTTCCTGCTCTACTTCAAACACCTGTATTAAATAGTTCATAAACATAAAAAGTCTAACATGATTTAAATCTTTCTCAAATTTTTACAGCTTCAACGAATAACAAGGGGACACTGGCCGCCAAGCGCTAATGTGAGGGAAAATATTGTATAACAGTATCTATAGTTATAAGTTCCTGTTGGACAAGTTTTCAGTGATCACGACCAATGTGATCTCCACCTTTGACTGACAGACTGCAAAATAAGTATGGGTCATCTTTAAGTCATGATTAAACTCGCATAAAATATTAGGGCTGACTTCAACCCATAATTTTTAATACAATATTTTTAATTGTTTACTATACATATAAAGGGACAATTAATTGTTGTCTTTCATATTTAATGTTTAGATACCATGTGTTAAAAAAATTGTAGTTTGCTGTTCTGGATTCAAGGTCAAGGTCACTGGTACCAAAACATTTTTTACACTTTTGCTTAAACAGCCTAAATTTATTGACTTGTAACCTCGGAAGAAATTTTCCTTCCATAGTCATGTAATGAAGGACTGGGTTTAAAAATAGTTTAATAAACCCTTTGCTCATGCACCTTTTATTCATAGATAAATGTCTATCTAAAGGAATATAACTAGAGCGGCTCTATATCTTTGGGTGGTGTACACAGTCAATTGGACCAATGTTAAAAAGAGGTAGAAAAAGTTAGTTTTTCACACTTTTTCCACTGTGTGGCTGATTGACTGAAATACTCATATTACATGTTATATCTTAACTTGAGAGGAGTCTGAGGTCACTGAGTTTAAGGTCAATGTCACAAATAAAAAATAGATTTTATTACTCTTGCTTATTATATTGATCTGTGTCTTTCAGGTTTGGGGTCACAGCGCAAGATACCAGTACTAAAAATATATCGTTCACACTTTTGCTCTTTCAGTCCTTTTAAATGACCCATGTCATAAAAACCAATACATACCTGTATAGGGTAATTTAATACCTACACAACGGTGTATAAATGTACATGTTAGACTAAGTGGAAGACATACAATTTGCCATTTAAATACACACAGTCTTTGACCCCTGTAGTAAAAATGGTTGGAAGAAGCGTCAACAAAAAAGATGAAATACAGGCTTACATCAAAGCTCGCTCAAAACTGGGTTGCTCTTTGAAGCAGTTGATGACTGAACTCTCTACTGCTTATGGGCCTTCTTGTGTGTCTTATGACACAGTTAGGCGATGGAAAAAGAAATTTGAGTCTGGTGTAGAGTGCATCAAAAATGTACCAAAATCAGGTAGGCCAAAATCTGCATCTCGTAACGAAATTGTTTCCAAAATAAAGGATATCATTGAAAGAGATGCCAGATTAACAGTTTGTGATATTGCACAAAAGGTAGGCACATCACTATCAACGGTTCACTTTATTTAAAGCATTTGAAAGTCAGAAAGATTTCTGCCAAATGGGTGCCACATCTGTTGACCGATGAGCAAAAGAGGCAACGGGTTAAGGTGGCCAAAAAGCTGCTTCAAATGTTTCCAAAATATGACAAAAAACAGTTTGCCAATGTCGTCACAGGTGATGAAACTTGGGTCCATTATTTTGAGCCCGTCAGAAAAGTAAGCAACAAAATCTGGGCCACTAAACACAACAAACGCCCAATAATTGCCAAACGGTCTTTGAGTGCAAAGAAGGTTTTGTATGCAATTTTCTTCTCTGGTGAAGGAGTCGCAGTGAAAAAGGGCAAAAGTATCACTGGTAAGTACTACAAAGACGTAGTACTTAAGAAACTGAAAAAGTATTATAAGAAACGACGCCCTGTCACTGGTTTTAAGCATATCAATCTTCTGAATCCCGGACAATCCCCCTCCCGGACGATTCCCCTTCCATATTATTTTCACAACCCGGACATTTCCCCTCCCGTTATTTTAATAGGGCGGACTTTTCCCCTCCCGTTAATTTAGCAGAGCGGACAATTCCCCTCCCATTTTTTTAGCAGAGCGGACAATTCCCCTCCCGTTTTTTTATACATTGCGTATAAAAAAATCTATAACCATTCTTATCAAAGATGACAGTTTTTACTCTTAACAATAAACTGTTAAAGATCGGAACTTTTAACAATCATTATTTCACAAAAGTGACATTATACCGCCTTTAATCATTGCCGCCGCTGCTTAAGATAAACAAACTGTCAATAAAAAATCTTTAATCATTGCCGCCCTTAATTAAATGTGTCCTTGATTGCAAAAATGTATATACCTTTCAAATAAACAATATTATATAATATATATTAGGGATGTCATTCGGAGTCCGGATATCCGAACGTTCGGATAACGATTAGTTTGACAATACACATCATAACCTCTGCAGTCCACAAAAAATTCAATAATTACTATAATAATTACGAGTCAATTATGAAACATGTTGTTAATCAAATTTAAGTTTTGTAAGATTCTAAGTCCCGTGCGACTGTCATCGGCAACGATGTTACATTTTTTTATGTCCAAATTTAAATATTTAATTAGGTTATTATATTTATATATATTTCGGCTTACCGACCCGTCGACTCCTTATTTTTAGACATTGAAAAATCTGCAGAAAAAAAATTAGCAAATAAAGAAATTCACTTACGCATTATATGTTAATTATCAAAGCTTTTATTGAAATTGATACGAAAATTATCCGACAAAATAACTTTCTCCTTTAGTATTAATCAAACATGTGCATTTTTTTAAAAACATTTTTTTTTCACATTTCTTTTTTCACTTATGAACACTTAAAATGTGTGTAATTCATGTAAGTTTCGGCACTTTCTTTGATGATTCGAATCAAACAGCCAGTGCTACATGATGGTAAACATCAAAGATTGGCAGATTCTTTGGAAAAGTCGGCTACACGCGTGTCAAAGGTCATCGTGTGTAAATTGTATGCGTGTTATTGAACAATGGAAACATTATATTTAATTTTTACGGGTATTATTTTGTTTTCACAAATGTGAGCGAATTTTATTGCGTACTATAGCGCTAATTGAGGAATTCAGACAATCGGCGGCGATTTTCGTTTCCATTTCATTTGAAATCGTAAGTACCACACGCACTAAATTTATTAATAAAAGCTAGTCGTATTCTATATAGAAGAAATAAAAATCAATAACGGAAGATTTTTGATATGTATCATTCAATTAAAAAGGAAGAAAAACGAAATACTACAATTTGAAAAAGGTCGTGAAGAAATGGTTTCGTCATATCAGACATCTAAGAATATGACAACGATCCGAACATCCGGATGTTTGATTCGGATATCCGGATGGCCGTTTCGGCTCCAGATGACATCCCTAATATATATATTCAACAGCCACGGGAGGGAAATTGTCCGCTCTGACAACAGCGGGAGGGGAATTGTCCGGGTTGTTAAAAGAACGGGAGGGGAATTGTCCGGGTTGATAAAAGAACGGGAGGGGAATTGTCCGCCGTAAAAAAATAACGGGAGGGGAAATGTCCGGGTTGTGAAAAAACATTCAAATTTACTGGGAGGGGAATCGTCCGGGAGGGGAATTGTCCGGATACCCAATCTTCTACATGACAACAGACCTGGGGTAATAATTAATTGTAATCATTGATTTTTTAATTGATTACATGATTACACTGTAATCATCATGTAATTGATTACCTTGCCAAAATTTGATTAATTTAATTGTAATTAATCAATTACAGCTAAAATTCAGTCAGTAATTATGATTACAATTTGATTGACATTGATTACTTTAAGATTTAACAGGAAACTATTTTAAGTCAAAGGATGCCTTTATTTTACATGATACAGTTTAACTTTTGTTTTACATTTATATAGTAAAAGCCCTTAATTAAGACCATCATCTTGGCTGGACCAAAGTGGTTTTAATTGTGAATATTCTTAACATTGCTTACATACTTTATGACCATGGTCTGTTTAAATCATTTTGTATGGGAAAAAAACAAAAAAACATTGCTTATCTTAAGCTACAAATACAATATAAAAGACACTATAAAAGCATGCTTTGATATCAGATGAGAGGAAACATATTTCTGAAGAAATTTGACATAAAATTCTCTTTGGTCAGATTTCAATATCAATTATTATATGATATACATAAATCACCTGTCAAAAAAATTAATTCTTCACAAAATAAATTTGCTGGAAGCAACATTAAACCACTATAAAATTTAGCTTCTCACCTTATTTCATACAATGACCCAATAATAAATCACACCTTGTGAAATTAAGTGTCATGCAAAGCATTCAAGCAGATCAACAAATTTAAGATCTAGATAGGTGTTGACTGTAATATCAGTGGTCTCAATAGTTGGGTCAAATTAAGAATAAAGCAAAGAATTTGGACTGAATCATGTGGTCTTAAAAGTGGATAAGCGGTTGTTTTTAATTCTGGATCATGTAACCATTGACTTGAAGAACCTCTGTCTTATTATGGGAGTGGTCTTAATTCAGGGGTGGTCTTAAATAGGGATTTTACTTTACATTGAATGTAATCAATTATCAATCAATTACTCTCTTAAAATAATTGTAATTTAATTGATTACAGAGGCAAGTACGAGTAATCAATCATAATCAATTACAATAAAATCTGAAAGTAATTGTAATTAAATCAATTACTGATCAATGTAATCATCCCCAGGTCTGCATGACAATGCCCACCCTCTCATACCTCCGCAATAGTTTCGGCGTTTTTGAAAAAAGGAAAAGTAACTGTTTTGCCTCACCCCCCGTATTCTCCAGACCTTGCCCCATGTGATTTCTTTTTGTTTCTGAAATTGAAATCCTTCCTTGCTGGGCGGAAATACAAGTCCCGACTGGCACTTGGATCTGCCATTCATCAGTACCGTATTATTGTGCCCAAATCAGTGTACCGTGACGCCTTCAAGAAGTGGATACATCGGCTGAAACTTTGCATTTCTAGCCACGGGGAGTACTTCGAGGGCATGAAATGAACTCTTTTGAGCTAACTTGAAATTTGAAGTCTCCAGATAGAAATAAGCAATACATTTCGAACATCCCTCGTATAGACCTTGCATGGTTTTCTTACTTATAGTTAGGGGTCTTAAGGTTCAAGTTCAAGGTAATGTGGTTATGTATATCTGATAAAACATTTTTGTCAAGTTGAATAGTATTTAACTTTATCAAATAGCAGTGATGTTCCATGTTATTTTTTTTCTGATAAAAACATAGGTCATCATTATGTTGATGCTTGTTGATACAATTGGGTCTAACAGGCCCTTTGTCACACACCTGAGTCACAAGTTGTACTTACAAGAGGTAGTATTGAATGTAGCTTTAAAAAGTATGTCACTGGGTAACAAAGTATTTGTTCTGGTATCAGAGTCCAAATCTACACCTGAAATTGTGCAACTCGATTAAACTTTTTTATTTATTTATACAATGTAGATTTGTAGCATAAGTCTATTTATAATAAAGAGTGGTCACTTGGTTAAAATCAGAATCTTGGTCAACTGATATCAAAGATTAATTCTACATTTGTAACTGTGCTTATAAACAAAATTATATTGCTATAGCTCTAAATGGTCATCATGACCATGGATCACTCATATGATATACATGTAAAGAAAAGTCCACAATGTCAGTAATAAAGTCACAGTGAGTTTATTATTCTTAATAAAGTTGCATATGGTGTTTTAAAAGTCTGCTACAAAATGCTAAAAGACAAATACCTAAGCTTTTGCCATTGTTATATATATGTTTCATAAAAGAGACTTAATGTATTTTGTTATACAAGTCAATATTAACTTAAAGCAGGGTTCGTACAGACATCCAGTATCAAAATTCAAGGACTTTTTAAGCACTTTTTAAGCATCTTTTTCCATTTTTCAAGCACAATTTTAGTGTCTATATCCTACACAATGTTTAACCAACATTAATTTATAAGTCATTTTTTGTTGATAACACATTTTCTGGCTACAGTACACTTTAACAGTTTCTATAGAATAACATCAGAAAGATACTTAACTGCCACCCTCTGTTTTATGGCCCCCTGTTAAAACCCTAACTTCAATATATCACGCTCCCCCCCCCCCCCCCCCCCTTACAAAAAAAAAAAATCTAAGGGAAAATTTTTTTCAACTGTGCTTATAAGCAGAAAAAGTGTGTAAGAACAGGTAATTGTTAATCCGCTCTTTTGTTATATTACCTGTCAATCAGTCAGGCATCATATTGTTACAAAAAATCTCAACTTATACTGTAACTGTGTAATGCAAACATTGCTGAATTAAGTTAATCACACACAGTCATAAAGCCTACACTTTTTACTGATGGAGAAAAATGGTGTTTGATTAACTAAGGGGCAAAACTAATGCTGGAAGCTTTCACTACAATTGTAATGGCTAACTGTTTCCATTTGTGATTTATGTTTTTCTTTCATAGGTTTTTTGTTTCTTTTAAATATAAATACTATAACATGACAATATAATATATATCTACATTATTAAATTTTTTAACATAAATAATGCCAATAGTCATTGAATGGTAAGTAAAAATCATTAGCATTATACATAATTGCAGTGGGTGGGGTAATGCGGTGATCTCGCGATGATCGTTACATATCAAAATCTGGTAACTTGATTTTAACCGACACTAGTCAGTCATTCAATCATTTTCAAGCACATTTGTAGCCAATTTAAGCACTTTTTAAGCACTTTTCAAGGGAGTAATCAAATTCAAGGACTTTTAAGCACTTTTTATCATTTTTAAGCACTTTTTAAGAAAAGGACAGAAATTTAATAAGCACTTTTTAAGACTGTACGAACCCTGCTAAGTGACCCCAAGAACATTAAGCCACTCATCTAAGCTCAGGGCACTGTTTTTTCAGAGAATATAATTTTAAAGACATTTTTGTTTTAAAAGTTAATGTAAATTAAGTAGCCCCGAATGCCGGGCCATTTTTGACTCCAAGGGCATCCCTTTTGTAGATTTTCACAAGGCAATGCTACATGCCAATTTGCTAAGCTCATTGCATTATATTGTAAAGATTCATACAATAGGACCAAGAAAGGTCCTATTTTGCTCACCTGAGAAATACTGCCTTCTTAGGTAGGATAAAAAGTATGTCACTGGGTTAACAAGATTGCATTTGTGAAACAAGAAAGTGTGTTTGTAAAACACCAATGCCACCGGATTCTTGTCAGAAAAGGTTTGCCCATTCACTCAGTTATGGACAGAAAAATTGCTGAAAAATTGTATACATAGTTATACAGCCATCACGTTTTGTAAATGAGAAAAATATAAGTTGGCAAGTCATTGCTATGACTTGTATGAAGTTAAAAAATGTTCAACTTGCCAGAGTACCTTTGTAGATCGTCTTATTCTGTCAATGTCAAGGTGACCATGGGTAATTTTAGACTTCATATATTAATAAGTTTTTAACATGTGTGGTTGTATCATGCTTTACGCAAAATTGCTGTTCCGTTGGCTTTAGTGATTTGTCCTGTTTTAACCTATAATACTTTGATTGTGACTCTTATGCATTATTTGTTATAGTTTTCATGTTTAAAAATCATTCAGGTGAGAATTACAAGGCTGCTGGTTATGTTATAACCTTGACCTTTGGACCAGCCACCTGGTTGTTGACTTTTAACATTTGACCTATATGTGTGACCTTGACATATTTATATCTAAGTAATTTTGACAATTTTCTCTAAATTTTGTTTTATAAACATAGTATTTTGCTAATAATGTTACAAAATTCAAAATATTATTTTTTCCATAGTACAAGAACAGTATGCCTTTCATGTCTGAAATATCAAATTCGACAAAACACATCTCTATTAAGCCAGTCTTTCAGTTCTAAAACAAAAGTATTGGTATATAGGCATTGATAGAATAAATGTTCAATTGTTTCTCTATCAATGTAACACTAATGACTATATGAGCATAAATTATTATCTCTAATATCTATACAATATAAAAATGTATTTGTCACAAGAATTTTTTGATTAATCTAATACTGAAAATCTTTTCACAGTATTTAAGCTTGTAAACTAATTTAAAACTCCTTCTGTGATATAGGTCCTACAGAATTTACCCATTTGTTAGGAACAACTAAATTGTCTGTGCCAATAAGGATATCATAAAATAATCTGCAACTCTTCCTATTATGTATAACACATTTAAGATAGGGATTTAATGAAATGTTTTGCTTGTATAAAAATACTTCATTTCTACTGTTCCTAATCTTTTCTCTCCATAAAAAGCAGATGGACTCAATGACTTGTTGAATATCTAAAAATGTACCTCTTATCTTATATCTTACAATTTTTGAATACTGTAAATATTACCCTCATTGTCAAATAAAACAATAATAGATAATATATTATGATGTAATGTAAATTAGTGTTACGGAATCTACTGTGTTGAACCATAATGGTGAATATAATATATCTTTGATACTTTCAATGCTCACTTTTTGCAAAAGTTAGTCCATGTTTTCAACACTTGTTTCCAGAAAATGTTTGAAAGTTCTTCAGATATAACTGATGCATAAACAGGACCAAGCTTTACCAATTTGGTTATATTCAAATGAGAGAGGGTAACCAAAGATTCGCCATTTTAGTTCAATAGACGTTTGATCCAACTTAACTTTAAACTGTTCATAAAGGCTCTAACATTTACCGTTTTAATACCACCTGCCTCTATATTTTTTATCTATAATTGATCTTTTAATTTTATCTGGATCTTTTTTCCATAAAAACTGATATAATAATCTATCTATTTGTTTAATGAAATCTTCTGAAGGATTTGGCAATGACATAAACAAATGTACAAATTTTGAAATAATAAGAGATTTTATAACTGTGACTCTTCCAAAAAGAGTAAAATTACGCTTAAACCATATATTAATTAATTTTTCACATTTATTAAGAATTTCATGTCAGTTTAAGTCCCAAATGTACTCAACGTCTGCAGAAAATATTACACCTAATATTTTTATTGGAGATTTTGACCAGTCTAATTCAAGCTGTTGACATAGTTTAGTATTTGTATTTCTTCTTGACCCTATCCAAAATGCCCTTGTTTTTTCGGTATTTATCTTTAAACCAGAAAAGGCATAAAATTTATCAAGCATGTTTAGACAATTTTCTAATGATTTCTCAGTTCCATCTAAAAACAGCTGTGTGTCATCTGCATACTGACATAACTTATATTCTTTATTGTAAATCGTTATTCCAGTAATATTATTATTTTTCCTAATCATTGAACCCAAAACTTCCGCACATAAGATATAAATATAGGGTGAAATTGGATCTCCCTGTCTACAACCACGCTTAACTTAAAAGAAATCTGATAAATGACCATTTTGTATGATACAGGTTTCTGACCCATTTTGGAATAACAAATAACACAACATAATGAAACGGTTTTTAAAAAGTCAAGGGCAATAATTCTATAAAAAATACTATACAAATTCACATGAAAATACCCCGGTGCACAACTACACATGCTGATCAACATTCCTGTAAAGTTTCATGACTCTAGGTCAAATCCTTTTTGAGTTACATGCGACACAAGTTGAAAATTGCAAATTTTTACTAAGTCAAGGGCAATAACTCTAAAAATACTACATAAATCCACACGAAAATACCCAGGTGCACAACTACACATGCTTATAAACATTCCTGAAAAGTTTCATGACCCTATGTCAAATCCTTTTTTAGTTACATGAGACACAACTTGAAAATTGCAAAATTTAACTAAGTCAAGGGCAATAACTCTAAAAATACTTTATAAATCCACATGAAAATACCCAGGTGCACAACTACACATGCTGATCAACATTCCTGTAAAATTTCATGACTCTAGGTCAAATCCTTTTCGAGTTACATGAGACACAAGTTGAAACTTGGAAATTTTCACTAAGTCAAGGGCAGTAACTCTAAAAATACTAAATAAATCCAAAAGAAAATACCCAGGTGTACAACTGCATATGCTGATCAACATTCCTGTAAAGTTTCAAGACTCTAGGTCAAATACTTTTTGAGTTACGTGGGAAAAAAGTTGATAATTGAAAAAGTCAAAAGCAATAACTCTGACAAAACAGAAAAAAACCAGGTGCACAACTTCACATGCTGAGCAACATTCCTGTGAAGTTTCATGACTCTAGGTCAAATACTTTTTTAGCTATGCGCAACACAAAATGAAAACAGACGGAAGGATGGAAGGACAGATGGAGGTTCGGACGGACGTTCCAACATTCTGGGTTTAGGGGCTATTTTCTTTGTTATTTTCTTTGTTTTCTTAAGGGCTACTAGCCCATAAACCCTTTGATCACGGAATGAACCTATTGTTCTCTTTTGTTCTCTTTACTGTTACACAGCCCCTAAACCCAAAATGTTTGCTCGGACAGATGGATAAATCTAAATGCCTCCTCTAAAGTGGGGGCACAAAAAAGAAATTCAATTTTAACATAATAACTTTAGTTTGCTGTGACCTATTGACACCAAACTTGCTGTGTGGGCAGCTTATATTAAGATGCAGCTTGGGATTGCTATAGGTCATAGATTGGTGTCAATAGGCCTTAGCAAACTCAAGTTATTGAGCGAAAACTGAATTTCTATTTTTAGCAACAGTGACCTTCACCTTGATCACAGACACCTGAGTAGCAATCCCAAGCTGTGTCTTGATATAAGCTACACATACACCATGTTTAGTGTCAATAGGCCAAAGTGAACTTATGTTATTGAGTGGAAACTGAATTTCTATTTTTAGCAACAGTGATCTTGACCTTAATCAAACACATCTGGGTAGCAATCCCAAGCTGCCTCTTGATATAAGCTACCCATACACTAAGTTTGGTGTCAATAGGCCTAAGCAAACTAAAATTATTGAGCGGAAACAGAATTTCTATTTTTAGTAACAGTGACCTTGACCTTGATCACAGACACCTGGGTAGCAATCCCAAGCTGTCACTTGATATAAGCTACCAACACACCAAGTTTGGTGTCAATAGGCCGAAGCAAACTCAAGTTATTGAGTAGAAACCAAAGTTGACGCCCACCAACAAAACAGTACTCATATGTTCTCAAAAACATTAAGGGGTTTTCAAAATTTTCATTTACTATGGGTAGCTGATATAATTACGTGTAACTGCGCCGTATCTGATCCAAATCGGTTGAGTAACAGCAAAGTAATTAATAAACAAGAATCTGTGTTTGATAAACACAAATGCCCCCGCGCTCACTGTTGTCAATAATTTAACTTTAGAGAGTGAAGTAGCTAATTTGTATGTGTCTTCTCACCTGAGCATGTTTTACTCTATCCTTCAGTTTCTTTTCCATCTTAGCCTTTTCATCTTGATTATTTCTCTCAAAAGCCTTTAGCTATTAAACTCGGTAAGTAAATGCCTTCATTAATTGTTAACACTTTTTTAAATGATAAGAAAGAACAATTTGTTACTAAGAGATGCAAGCAAATTATCGCAGTTCATGAAGAAAACCAATCATGTGTAGAAATCTGTAATTGGCACCCTTGACCTTGACCAACTGACCCCTACCTCTATCAAAAGGAAGAATATCATGCAAGTTATTTTCCTACCAAATATGAAATAAATCTGTCAATAAATAAAGGCTGTATGGGCAAAAGTGTAAAAAATCTATTTTTAGCACTGGTGACCTTGACCCAACTGACCCCTAACTCCATCCAAAGGAAGAATATCATGCAACTTATTTTCCTACCAAATATGAAATAAATCTGTCAATATATAAAGGCTGTATGGGCAAAAGTGTAAAAATCTATTTTTAGCACTGTTGACCTTGACCCAACTGACCCCTAACTCCATCCAAAGGAAGAATACCATGTAAGTTATCTTCCTACCAATTATAATACAAATCTGTCAATAAATAAAGGCTGTATGAGCAAAAGTGTAAAAATCTATTTTTAGCACTGGTGACCTTGACCAAACTGACCCCTACCTCCATCCAAATGAGAATACCTCAATTTTATGTTCCTACAAAATATACAAGACATCTGTCGATAGAATAAGGTTAATAACTTAATACACCTGTAAAAGTGTAAAAAATCTATTTTTGACATTGGTGACCATGACCCGACGGACCCCTTACTAAAGGAAAAGGAAGAGGACCTCCCTTGGTATGACTATTAGTATTATAAACATGAAAGACATTAACTTAAAAATAAAGGCTGTATGAGCAGAAATGTTTAGATTTATTTTTTTACACAAGTGACCTTGACCTTGACCTAGAGATGCCTAACACCACAAAAAATTAGGGGACCGTTAAAGGTATCCTCCTACCAAATATGAAAGATATCATTAAATAAATTAAGTAATTAGGTGAAATTTTTTGATAAATCCAACTTGGCGGAATAGGTTAACCATACAAGGCCCTATTTTCAAAGTGATAAAAAGGGAAATTACTGGGAAAATGGATGGCACATTTATATAACTTGGCAATATCATGTACATTGTATTGATAAGTGTGAAAATTATTAAGCCAATAGTTCAGATAGAACATAAGATATTTCCAACTTGCCGGTTTAGGTTAACCATTATTCATTTTCTAAGTGCTGAAAAGGGCCATAACTTGGTGCAAATGGAAGCCATAGTTATGTAACTTGCCCAGATCATATACTTTGTATGGATTAGTAAGTGTGTAAATTATAAAGCCATTGGTACAGGTAGAACTTAAGAAAAATCCAACTTGCCCATCTAGGTTAACCTCGTACGGACGGACGGACAGACGGATGGCTCAATTACTTTATGCCCAGGGGCATAAAAACATACTTTAATCAGAGAAAAATCTGCGTGTACCATACCCAAAAAGTCACCTGGAATATAAATATTTCTGCCAAATACTGATTTAATTAACTACAATGGGTTTAAAAGAAACAGAGCGGACACAAATTTTGATATTGATGAAAAATGACCTTGACATGAGGTAGGTCAAACCTGCGCTCTGCATATCCTCTCATTATGGTTAACATTTTTGCCAAGTAGTTTCAATTTCCTTTTCAAAAGATACAGACCTGATTCAAAAACCTGCTAACACTGGCGGCCGGATGGGTGGACAGATGGGTTCATAACAATATATGCCGGAATTTTTTCGGGCTGATAACAACAAATTAATACATTTCAATATCAAAATTATCAAAATATCATTTTTAACTAATTAATTGTTGTTTTTGTTAACACATAAAAATATATACAATCGAATAAGTGATGAAATTTTGAGTAGTATAATTATGATTATTTACCAACATGCAATGTAGAATCAATCAAGGATCAGATTGAAATTCTTCACCTTCTTTGGTGATATTCACCGTGATGCAAGGGCTTTATGCAAGAAACCAAATCAGTTTTAAATGTTCTTATATAACAATGTCACATGCCTTTTCTTATACTTTAAAGTCTGCTGCTTTAAAAAGATTAAGTTTAAGTCAAATTTGGTGAATAAGCAGAGGTTATGTCTCAAAATATGGAATTCATAGAATTATTTGCCTGGATATCAGTACCAAAACAAATAAAACAAGTGTCAAGGTATCCTAACAAATTGTTTCGTAATGTTCCGGGTCTATACTTGGCCATATTTCTATAAATGTGTAACTACAACATCTGACAGTCTGCATCTTTGACTTTCTACAGAGTTATGTCTTTATTGTGTATCGACTGTGTAAAACATTTAAAACAGGAATGTAAAAATAATGCATTAATAATTATTGTACAACAGTTAAACACTGAATTTGTACAAGTATATGGCTGAAATGAGCCATGCAGTAAGTAAACGAACCAATTTGTTTTACTGATAATCAAATTGATAAACTGCATAAAAGATATACACAGTAGCATTTGTTGTAAATCAGAACTGTTTTAACCCTATGTCATTGTCATCTTCCGGTGTTTAAATTTCTAGACATGGGCTTAAAATCAAGTGTCTCTCTTTCAATAACAAAATATCAAGTTAATGTAAAAAAACAACAACAACATAATAATGTTTAACACTTGCCTCTCTCAAGTGATCAAGTAAATCCCCAGGCCTCAGTCCTATAGTATCATCAGGGGCACCAAGAGGGTGCATCAGACTTCTCAATAGGCCACGATATATCTTTTCATGCTGAAAACATTACATTATAATTCAGTAATATAATAGATTCATTTAAAATTCTGTAAAAGAGAAACTTTTCAGATATAGATATTGGAACGTGTAATGTCTGAATAAAGACCTTTATGATTACTAATAAATGATTTTTACAATAAAGAATAAATAAAAAATACCCATCTTTCTTCAATTAGAAGCCTATTCATGCGAGTTATTTTTAAAAAAGGCCTTCTCATAATCCAAAGAAAAAATGTCTACAGCTGCTTAAACCTGAGTCTTATTATTTGGAAAAAAACTTTAAAGGTTATCTTACTTAAACCAATAAAATTACAGAGGGAAATTAAGACGTTCTGTTAATTTCACCATAGAAACATCATCGGAAACTGTTAGAAAATAAATAACTGCTAATATTGTTCAAACATAGAATAAATCAATATAAGGGACAATATACATTTATTATGGAATAGGAGCGCTTTCTTAGACATTTTTGTATACATTGCTGCGAGCAGTGCAGAGCTGTGCCATCTAATCATGATCTGCACTGTTCCCTTTTTTAGTCAATATATAATTTGAAACTTTCCCTAACAAAGAAAAAATATTGCGTAAGGTGATGGATCCTTAACAAACCCCGCAAATCACTGCACATTATACATGTACTAATTAACAAGAGCCCGGTTTGAGCCGGGTGATGCTCCCCGAATAGGTTTTGGACACAGGAAAGTACACCTATTGTAGTTTCAGAGTTAGGTCCCTGGAAAGAGTTCAAAGTGCAATAATTCCAAAATTAGGCAAGGCAGAGTTACTGTTCTTTGCACTGCACTTCTAACCACCTACAAAGTTTATTGTTGATACCTCTTATGGTTTCCAAGTTACGTCTCGGACAAAGTTCAAAATGTAAAAATGAACAAAGGGCAATTACTATAAAATTTGGCAAGGTGGAGTTCAAGTTCTTGTGCACTGCACATCTACCCATTGAGATCTATCTACCTACAAAGTTTCATGTTGATATCTCTTGTAGTTTTAGAGTTATTTCCTGGACAAGATTTTATTAAAATGGGAGATAATTCAAAAATTGGGCAAAACAGAGTTATGTTTTTTTTGGACTGCACTTTTACTCAATGAGATCTATCTACCAACAAAGTTCCATGTTGATATCTCTCATAATTTAAGAGCTATGTCCCAGACAAAGTTCAAAAAGTAAAAAGAAACAAAAGGCAATTACTCCAAAATTAGGCAAGGCAGAGTTATGATTCTTATTCACTGCACATCTACCCATTGAGATATATCTACTTACAAAGTTTCATGTTGATATATCTCATACTTTTACAGCTATGTCCTGGACAAGATTTTTCTAAAAGGGGAGATAATTCAAAAATGAGGCTTAACAGAGTTATGGTTCTTTTGCATTGCACTTTTTCTCAATGAGATCAATTTACCTACAAAGTTTCATGTTGATATCTCTTATAGTTTTAAAATTATGTCCCGGACATGATTTTTCTAAAAGGGGAGATAATTTAAAATAGGCAAAATAGAGTTATGGTTCTTTGACACTGCACTCCCCCTCAATGCCCTCTACCACTGTATGAACTTAAAATAAATCATCTCCAACAGTTTTCAAGTTATGCTCCGGACAAGACAACGGACGGACAGACAGACGGACAAGGTGGCGACTATATGCTCTCCCTTCGGGGAGCATAATAAACAGACAGTAAAGCTTCAGGTATGACCATCCTAATGCATTACCTTCCCTTTGAAGAGTATTTAACTACATTGAAATTTAGGGCCATGTATGGGTACTATTATTTACGTATCTGCGACCGGGGGCTGCCTAGGGGCTGGGGCTGGATGCTGCTGTGTGCTGGGGCTGCAGCGGCCCTTTCTGCACGTCACAACTTCTCCACTAATAACAGCAACACTGTACGGGAACCTAGACCTCCGGTAGAGCTATGCGGTACCGGTTGTTTAAGCTGTGGGGAATTAGCCGAGGTCTTAATTGAGTCCCGATACAAAATATAAAGTGTCCACCCCAAGCAGTCGGTCACGTAGTTTACTATCAGTATGTAGAGTGTGATAGCAGATAACTTTGATGAAATAAGGATGAACACAAATGTTCCTAATTACTTATTCAATTTATTGATTTTATTTATGTCACGGTTTAATAATATAATATTCCATACAAAGTTTCTAATAGTTCACTTTTATTAAAATATATTAAGTCCACAATGTTTCTTATCAAAATGATTCCAAGATTCTTTTAACACACCTTTACAATATAGTTCTTATTCTTAATAATTCCTATTCTGTTCCTAACAATTCTTAAAAATTCCAATTCTCAATTCTTAAAAGTTCTAATTCTATCTTAACTTATTTTTGTCTCTCTTTATATAATATTCTCAAGTATTATTAATTCAAATAATTAATTGATTAACCAATAAAAATTGAAAAACATTGACCAATGAAAAATAATAACAAGAGAGCCATGATGGCCCTGATTCGCTCACAAGAAACAACTGTTTTTCAGTGATTATAGAAATATTTTTTTCAAATAAACTTGTAGTAAGACAAGTCCAGGTCAACTTCAACTTGACTCTCTAGTTATAAGGTTTCCCGACACTGATTGTTTTTTTCATTATAGTAAAAAAGTAAAAATGATAGGAACCAAGTTTGGTGATCATCCATCCATTAATTTGTGATAAAATTTGCCTTTTACTGTTTTTCAAAATTGCGATCTTTCTTTTTTTTTACTTACCGGTATCTTAAAAATTAGATAATTACATAATCTCAGTATTTAGATATGTATATATATACATGTATACTGTCTGTCAGGATGACACCACCGGTCAATATTTATTTAAGATAACATAGGTATACATGTACAATGTAGGTATACTAGTCAACTCGACCAGAAAGTTAACATTTCAGTCTAATAAAAATGGGAAAAATTGTAACTTTAACTACATAGAGGAAAAAGGCAAAAGGTTGTTTTGATGAAATGTATTCAGTGAACATGAAAACAACTTTACATACATTGTATGAAACAGTGCAAAATTACTTTCAACAAGTGATAACCAAGTTTGCAAAATGTGATTCTGAATAGAAATAATTTAAACTGATACTAAAATAACACAAAGAATAGAAAATGACTCTCAAAAATGAGCATCGGTAAAAATGATATGTGAATTTCCGCTGCACTAGATGTGAAGCATTACACCAGATGTGACTGAAAAATAGGCCGATCGCAGAGTAAGTTTTCATCTTTTTAACCATTTATATAAAATTCAATCCTTTTTTTAAGAAAATCGAAATGTGATTCTACCCTCCTGACTCTCCTCTATAGATATTACCCCTTGTTGTTTTGGATTTCTATGCAGTCTTCATCGAGATATTCTTTCTGTCGTGGGTTCTGGTGTGTCCAAAACATGCAATATAAATGAAGAAAATGTCACTAAACAGATTAATAAAACAGAGATTTTATGAAATCTCACTACAGGTCGATGCTAAACATTCAAACAAATCCTGGCTTAAACATTTATTGACATTTGGCTACATACAAGGGAATCGCAGCTCAAAATTGCATTTGAGCTCCAGATGTGCTGAAGAGATTAATATGTGCATAACATAACAAGAACTGTTGGAGGACAGTAACGCTCGACTATTCGAAAATTTGTCACAAGGGTGTTTCATTGAGTATAATAATGCTTACCTATATGAATACATAAAATTGTCCGAAAAGGTACAAACCCTTCAAGTTTCAATACATTCCCTTCAGTAGTTATGGAGATACAAGCTTACACACAAAAACTTAGCCAAGAATTTATGAATCGAAAAAGGGGCATTATTATGCAAAAAAGTAAATCTGAGTTATTGGACTTGTGCCAATCATCTTAGATAATCACAGACAACAAGAGTGTGTAGTTTCAATCCATTCCCTTCAGTAGTTTTGGAGATACCAGCTTACACGCAAAAACTTAACCAAGAATTTCTAAGTCGAAAAAGGGGCATAATTATGTAAAAAAGCAAAACAGAGTTATGGGACTTGTGCCAATCATCTTAGATAATCACAGAGAACAAGTGTGTGAAGTTTCAATCCATTCCCTTCAGTAGTTATGGAGATACCAGCTTACATACAAAAACTTAACCAAGAATTTCTAAGTCGAAAAAGGGGCATAATTATGATAAAAAAAAGCAAATCAGAGTTATGGGACTTCTACCAATCATCTTAGATAATCACAGAGAACAAGTGTGTGAAGTTTCAATCCATTCCCTTCAGTAGTTATGGAGATACCAGCTTACACGCAAAAACTTAACCAAGAATTTCTAAGTCGAAAAAGGGGCATAATTATGTAAAAAAGCAAATCAGAGTTATGGGACTTGTGCCAATCATCTTAGATAATCACAGAGAACAAGTATGTGAAGTTTCAATCCATTCCCTTCAGTAGTTATGGAGATACCAGCTTACATACAAAAACTTAACCAAGAATTTCTAAGTCGAAAAAGGGGCATAATTATGAAAAAAAGCAAATCAGAGTTATGGGACTTGTGCCAATCATCTTATATAATCACAGAGAACAAGTGTGTGAAGTTTCAATCCATTCCCTTCAGTAGTTCAAGTTACATATCATTTATTAGTGAATTGTTTATCATAAGAGTACTATCCGCTCTGCGTCAACATTTTCATGTACTCGGGCCTTTTAGTATTTCTAATGCTAGCATAAGCTAGTAAGCTCTGTCACTGCGGTAATCAAACACACTTAATGTTACAATTGAACTTTCAGCCAAAGCTGCAAAACCTATATTGTTTCTATACATTGCTATTCAATGATTATATGGAAGTGGTCCGTAGTTTTGTAGATTCTTTTCTACATTACTTATGAATCTCTTCAGCACATCTGGAGCTCAAATGTACTATGAGCAGCGATTCCCTTGTATGTAGCCAAATCTCAATAAATGTTTAAAACAGGATTTAATTTTTGAATGTTTAGCATCGACCTATAGTGACATTTCGTAAAATCTCTGTTTTTTGAGTCCGTTTAGTGACATTTTCTTCATTCACATTGCATGTTTTGGACACACCAGAGCCCACGACGGAAAGAATATCTCGATGAAAACTGCATAGAAATCCAAAACAACAATGGGTAATATAGAGGAGAGTCAGGAGGGTAAAATCACATTTCGCTTTTTTTTAAAAAAGAATTGAAATTTATATAAATGTTTAAAAAGATGAAAACTTACCCTGCGATTGGCCTATTTTTCCAGTCAAATCTGGTGTTATGCTTCACATCTGGTGCAGCGGAAATTCACATATCATTTTTACCGATGCTCATTTTTGAGATTCATATGGGGTTCCACCCCCATGCTAATGAAAAAAAAAAAGAAGAAAAAAAAACTGAGATCAGGGAAAGTGGTTATTATGCAGCTGGAGAAGACCAGTTCAGGCTAATAAGACAATTACAGTCTATCGATCAGGCTATTCTATATATTATTATTATATTCTCATATAACACAACAAATACTGTAAATGAGTCTCAGAGAAAAACAATCACCTATCTGTTACACAGTGACAAAATCCCATGCACATGAAACATCAGGTTCAACAGTGTGTCCCAATATTTATTGAAATGTGCTTTCTCCAAGTAAGTAAGGTACGAGACACAAATGTAATATTTCTTTAGGCCTTATTTCATTTCCTGGAGAACCTAGAATGATGCAATGCCCATAAACAGAAAGATACAAAACACATGACCTCAAATCATTTCTAAAGCAAACGGGTCATGACATTAAGACATTCAATCTTTTTTTTATGCATAACATGTACATACATGTTTTTTCAAATGTTCAAGAGGGAAAATTTACTTCAAAAAGAGGGAGATTTTTTAATTGACAATAGACATAGTAGGAAATTTTGAAATGAAAAAGAGGGAGATTTCTTTATTTTTTTTTAAAACACCCCTTATTATAAGAAAAATATTTAAAAATTTGACAGGAGAAAGAGGGTGTCTCCTGCTAAAATTGGGAGAGTTCACAGTCATGTCTGCATGTACACATATATGGAAACATTCCAACATGAGTTACTTTCCTTTCATTATTAAACTATAATTTGAAGAAATGCCATGGCCCGGGGCATTTTAGCTATAGTTGCTCCTAATAGGGGCCAATCAAATTAATATGAGCAAACTTGATAAAGACTACATAAGAATGTTTCAGACAAAGTTTGGTGATCATCCATCAATTATTTCAGTAGGAAATGATGTTCAAAGGTTTTTTTCTATTTTTAGCTTTAGCTGCCTCTAAAAGGGCCTAATCAAATAAATATTAGCAAATTTGATAAAAGACTACCAAAGAATGCTACAAACCAAATTTGGTGATCATCCATCAATTACATCTGTAGAAGCAGACGTTTAAAGGTATTTCTATTTTTAGCTATAACGGCCCCTAAAAGGGGCCAATCAAATGAATATGAGCAAAAAGTTGATAAAAGACTACATAAAAATGCTACAGACAAAGTTTGGTGATCATCCATCAATTAGTTCTGTAGAAGAAGATGTCAAAATGTTTTTCTATTTTTAGCCCTTAAAAATGTCTATCATTTAGAAGTTTGAGCCCTAAAAGGGGCCAATCAAATTACTATAGGCTCACTTGATAAAAGACTACCCAAGAATGCTACAGACAAAGTTTGGTGATCATCCATCAATTAGTTCTGTAGAAGAAGACGTTTAAAGGTATTTCTGTTTTAAGCTATAGTGGCCCCTAAAAGATAAAAGACTATCCAAGAATGCTACAGACAAAGTTTGGTGATCATCCATCAATTAGTTCTGTAGAAGAAGATGTCAAAATGTTTTTCTATTTTTAGCCCTTAAAAATGTCTATCATTTAGAAGTTTGAGCCCTAAAAGGGGCCAATCAAATTACTATAGGCTCACTTGATAAAAGACTACCCAAGAATGCTACAGACAAAGTTTGGTGATCATCCATCAATTAGTTCTGGAGACGAACCAACCCTATACAACAAGGTAGACTAGATTTTTTTCTTATATCAAATAGTTTATATCAGTATGTACGAAAATGTGATATTGACATTAGTTATAAATCTGATCATTCAATAATATATTTAGATTTTTGTTTTAGTTCTGTAAGTCATGGAAAAGGTTTATGGAAATTTAATAATGCTCTGTTATATGACATTGAATTCCTTGATATTATAAATAAAAAAATAGATGAAGTAAAATTACAATATTGTTTACCAGTATACAATATAGACTATGTTTTAGATCCAAAAAACAAAGATGTAAATTTTGTTATAAATGATGAACTTTTTTTAGAAACTCTTTTGATGGAAATAAGAGGTAAAACTATATCTTACAGCTCTTATAAGGTCAAAGAAAGAAACACTTATGAAAAAAAGTTAATTGAAGAAATTAATCTTATAGAGCAAAACCTGACAATTGAAAATAAAGACAAACTTTTACACTTACAGAATGAATTGACTGAATTAAGAAATAGAAAAATAAGAGGTGCTATGATAAGGTCAAGGTCACAATGGATTGAATCTGGAGAAAAGCCTACTAGTTATTTTTTAAACTTAGAAAAAACACATTGTTCAGATAAAATTATTCCTTTTCTAGAACTTGATGATGGATCCTTTTTATATGATCAAAAAGATATTCTTACAAAGACATGTAGTTATTATGAAAATTTATATAAAAATGTTGATATAACTGAAGAATCTAAGATTGATATGGAATTAGTAAATTGTAATGTTACCAAGTTGTCTCAAAATGAAGCATTGAATCTTGAAGGTCTACTTTCATATGATGAAGTTTCTTTTACATTAAAAAACATGAAAAATGATAAAAGCCCAGGTTGTGACGGATTTACAGCAAATTTTTTAAAAATATTTTGGAATAGAATTGGACATTTTGTTGTAAAAGCTATAAACTTTGCTTATACTGTTAATTCTTTTTCTAGAAATCAAAAGCTAGGAACAATAACATGCATTCCAAAAGAAAAAAAAAACAAAACAATTTTTAAAAAATTGGAGACCAATAACTTTATTAAATGTAGTTTATAAATTAGCTTCAGGTTCAATAGCAAATAGACTTAAACTTGTTTTAGATATTTTAGTTTCAAAGGATCAGACAGGATTTGTTAAAAATAGATATATTGGTGAGAACACTCGATTATTGTATGATATTATGAAATATACAGAGGATAATGATATACCAGGTTTAGTAATGATGATAGATTTTGAAAAAGCATTTGATACGTTACCATTTACATTTATAGAGAAATGTCTAGAACTTTTTCAATTTGGTCCTATGTTTAAAAAATGGATATCTTTATTTTATATAAATACTGAAACTTGTGTTATTTTAAATGGATTTTTATCAAAGTTTTTCAAAGTTAAACGAGGTTGTAGACAAGGTGATCCTATTTCACCTTATATCTTCATTTTATGTGCAGAGATTTTAGCAATAAAAATAAGACAATGTAAAGATGTCAAAGGTATAAATATAGATGGGGAGGAATATAAAATTACACAATTTGCTGATGATACTTCACTTTTGCTAGATGGATCAGAAAATTCCCTTAATACTGTTTTAAAGTTATTAAACACGTTTTCAGAAATTTCAGGATTGAAAGTAAATTTTGATAAAACTAAAGTTATTTGGATAGGCTCTCTTAAATACAGTACAAGATCTATTAAGACAAAATGGAAACTGACATGGGGTGATACACAGTTTAAATTGTTAGGTTTGATATTTGATGTTGATTTAGAAAAAATGATAGAGTTAAATTTTAATGAAAAACTTCAAAAAGTTAAAAATAGTATAGGATACTGGAAAAAAAGAATGTTAACACCTATAGGAAAAATTACTGTTGTTAAGTCATTACTCCTTCCTTTATTCACTCATTGCTTTACAAGTTTACCAACACCTAATTCAGCATTTTTGAAAACACTTAATGACTTATTTTATAAATTTATATGGGAAGGTAAAGCAAAAGATAAGCAATCAGTAGTTATTAAAACATATCAGGAAGGTGGTCTAAATATGATTGATATTGATAGTTATATACATTCTATAAAAGATAAAATGGTTTAAAAGTATGTTAGTAATACTAACAGTAAATGTTATAAGCTAGTGATGGCTTTATTCAATATTGATAAAGTGTTTAGCACAGGTAAATTGTTTTGTAAATTGACAATTGATAAAATTAAAAATGCTTTTTGGATAGATGTTTTAAAAGCTTATATGATTTTTACAGATAAACTTTGTATAGACAGTTTAGAACAAGTGTTACAAATGCCATTGTTCTACAATCATAACTTGTTAGCAGGAAATAGATACTTTTATATCAAAATTTTTTATGAAAAAGGAATCAGATTTGTTAATGATATTATTAATCCCCAAGGCGATTTTGTAGATTTAACTTACTTAGAGCAGGTGACACAAAAACAAGTAAATTTTTTACAATATCATAGTTTGAAAAAAGCAATATTATTATATACACAAAAGCTTAACATTTCTATTTGTAAAGATTTTATTAATGTTCAATACCCTATTATGAGTTGTTATATAAAACCTATTTTAATTACACAAAATAACAAAAAGTATGTTTATGAAATTCTAGTTAGAAATCAAGATGTACCAACATGTCAAGAAAAATGGAACTCATTTTTTACAAATTTTTATATAAATTGGAATTTAATATATAGTTATGTATTTAAATGTACCAAAGATTCCTATATTCAGTGGTTTCAGACAAGAATAATTCATAGAACTTTAGCAACAAACTCACTTTTATTCAAAATGAAAATTGTCAATAGTAAAATGTGTACTTTTTGCAATTGCCAAGAAGAAACTCTGTTGCATTTATTTTGGGAATGTCCAAAAATTCAATTGTTATTTCAATATCTGAAAGACAAGATAGATAATTTGGATGATAATTTTAATTGTAAATCATTTATTTTAGGTTCTGAAGTTAATGATTTTAAATATGATATTTTGTTTTTAGAATTGAAAAGATATATTTATTTGTCAAAGAGAAAAATCGTGTTACCTACAATACCTGGTTTTAAAAATAGTCTTAAATTGGCGTGGAATATTTACAAAAATACAAATTTGACCAAACATGTAAATGAAGGATGGCAAATTGTAAGAACTTTAATAAACTAATAGGCTACACTAAATCAATTTACCCCAAACCAATATTCTTTGTTTGTTTTGAAGCTGTTGCATAATACATTATCATACATAATTGTTATACATATTATATGAAAATTGATTGAATGTTTGAATATAATGTATATTATAATTATATAAAAAATATTGTTATAGATAATGATTTAAATATTATGTAGATATCATGTAAGGTATCAGAGGGATGACCCCGACCCTCTCATACCTATTACGGGGTAAATAAACGGGGTTACCCAGTTGGGGCCTCAAAAAAAAAAAAAAAAAAAAAAAAAAAAAAAAAATTCTGTAGAAGAAGACGTTTAAAGGTATTTCTGTTTTAAGCTATAGTGGCCCCTAAAAGATAAAAGACTATCCAAGAATGCTACAGACAAAGTTTGGTTATCATCCATCTTTTAGTTCTGTAGTAGAAGATGTTTAAAGGTTTTTCTATTTCTAGTTCTGTTGACCCCTAAAAGGGGCCAATTGAAATGACATGAGCAAATTTAAGTGTAACTGTCACAAATTTTAGGTAAATCTGCCCAGCAGTTTCAGAGTAGAAGACGATTGTTGACGCATGATCACGGACGCTGGAGTATCCCCCTTTGATACTAATAGCTCACCCTGAGCCTTCGGCTCTGGTGAGCTAAAAAAAACATTAACCAATGAAAAATAGAAAAGTATTAGGTGATGCTTAATCTGGATAAAAATTATCTTATGAAAAAAAGGTATAATGTTACATAATTTCCTTATAGAATTAATTCATTATTGCTGAAGTCTACAAAGTATTTGCTACAAGTTTGCTTCTTTAAAAAGAAGCATGCGAGGTCTTTTTACAGCTGTTGAAGATTTGTTAAATTGTTCAAATGAAAGGAAAGTAAGAACTTCTAATTAGTCGAATGGCATCTGCGAACAAAAGCAACATATCGGCTATTTCCGTCAATCTCTCGGATTAGGAATAATCAGGGAGGTGATAGCAAAATTTCCATACACGGTTCTTAAGGTCATAAAATAGTGCTTGGCTATTTTGTTACGAAATTACTCTGTTTTAACAGAAATGTGTCTAAAACACGTATTCGCTGAAAATGTCTATCATTTAGAACTGTATTCTTGTATAGATTAAGTCCAAGTGAAAGCATGCTTATAAAATCAATTAAAATAAAATTTTGCATCACAATAGAATAGCAACAGTCTAAAAGCGAATTTAACACTTAAACTACAACAACTCAACTCAACAACAACCACTCTTCAAATCCAATAAACTCAAAGAACCCCAACAAAAAGCACATTCAGCTAACGTTATTTATGTGCAAAAGTGAACTGGCACGCAACCCACTTGCGAAAAAAACCAGTCTGCACGGTTCCTTGCACGACCTGAATGCTGCACGTGCTAAAATGCCTTAACAATGTTCAAAATGGCGCACAAGCAGTTCAGATATACAGACTGTTGTGCAATACAAACGTAAGTACAAAAATACATAATTATACATCAATAGCATAACATTTGTTCAACATTGCATCTTACAAATTCGCAGTATATATAGATCTACAAATACTACAAGAAATAATGATGAATTGTTGAAAAAGGATTAGGTCCGAAGCTTATAAATGCTTTGTTTTTTCAGTATTCTAGCTTGACTTAAAAACCCAATGAATGATGAACTTAAGCTACATTAAATAAAATATGTAGACATATTTTTTCCGCCTGCTTAAAAACCAAGCATTCTATAGTTTTGTTAACATTTTTAACAGTATTGTTGTAAATCTCATAAAAAATTTTCATAAGTTATGATTTTAAAAGGAAAACCCCACGGTAACATTAAAGTTCATATACAAATTTTAACATGCAAATGAAGACTTCTATAATTAGCTCCTGTATGCGCTATGTCACAATGGTAAAATCAATTGTAACCATGCAAATATGAGATATTCTTGTGCAAACAAACTTTTACCGTTTGAGTTTCACGGAGCATTAGCTCTGTCGTTTACAAAAAAAAGTAATCATCTCATAAAAAGATTGAATTTGTATGAACACATCCGTTACATAATATGGAAATATACCGTTAAATTCAGACTGCTATTCAAATGTTTGTTGATTTTCTGTTGATGTACGGATGACACAAAGGCGGAGTTTCTCATGCAAAAAGAAATTGTATTTCCGATTTCGTCACAATGAGGTTGCAGATTTATGGCTTATAATACTCAGTTTGGCTGTCTGGACACCAAAATAAGAATGGGAGTCAATATAAAACATATTTGATTAACGAAATGTAGCTATTTCTTTTTTTATGAAATTGATTTAATGTAGCTTTAATTGTTTTTTTATTCAAAATTGAAATCTGACCTTTTGCATGTTTTGATTTTGCTATGGTGGCTGATTTACGCCATGTTGTATTGTCGCTTCTTCGTCTCAAAATGCGAAAATGCAACAACACGAAGGGACGACAAAATTGGACTCTGTCGTCTTTTCAGATATGTGAGGCAACAAAGCGAAAATACGACATAAAGAAGGCGAAAATACAACACATAAAATCTGTCGTATATTCGCGAATTCCATCTGTCTTCACATTTCCACATTTTCACATTGTTACATTTTTTGTAATGTCTAAACACACTGATATATTATTTAATAATTGTCATATATAAGATATGTTGTATTCACTTAGATGTATAATTTAAAAGTATCATCCCGCTCCTTACACATGTAAAATTATTAAATAATATAACTATTTTAGTAACGGTTGCACAGATTCAACTCAAATTTGACATATGGATATGTCATGAGAAAATACAGATCAAATTCGAATTTGGTCATGGTTCGATGCAATCGCAACTACTCGGCCCTTTCCGTCAGTTTTCGGATAAGGACCTCGAACACAATAGTATGAATACACAGAACGGATGCGGTATTCCGGTTTAACCTACGCTAAGAAACTAAACATGTAAACAAAAAGTAATTTAATGCTGGGAGTTGTTGATAAGTTCCAATTTGGTCATGGTTCAATGATTTTTGGCAGAGTAATGCCCCTTTCACTTTGAAAATAATATGAAATTTTCAGTTTCTGTTCATTATCTCCCCAATAGTATTACACATTCAACTCAAATTTGACATATGGATATGTCAAAGAAATGCGTAAGTCAAGTTCGAATTTTGTTATGGTTCGTTGCTTTTTGGCTGAGTAAAGCCCCTTTTACTTTGAAAAAAAAGGAAATTTTCAGTTCCCATTCTTATCTCCCCAACAGTTGTACATATTCAACTCAAATTAAAGATATGGATATGTCATAAGAATGCATTGGTCGATTTCAAATTTGGTCATGGTTTGATAATAGCTGACAGAGTTATCCCTCTTGAACTTTGAAAAAAATCAGAAATTTTAAGTTTCCGTTCATAATCTCCCCAATGGTCGTACACATTCAACTCCAGGGCCCTCAATCCAATTTGGGGGAAGTGGGTCGCTACCCTCAGCAGGGGGAATTTCAGTATATGGGGGGAATTTTTTTTTCATTTCTTTTTTGGTCAAATTTCAATAAACTATCACTTAATATCAGTGTTTTATTCATACTATACACATTTTGTTTTAACAATTTTAGGTTAAAGGCATATTGTGTCTCAGAAATGCATATTTTCTAACTTGTCAAACATGATGTGTTTCACAAGGTTTCAATAATGAATCTAGAAAATGTTACATGTTCAAATACTGAAGAAAGTGTAGCTGAATGTGAAGTAAGGTTTTTAACAGCACATCTATTTTTTTCATCCTTTTTTGTCGAGATTTTTGCGATATGATTTGCTATTATGGGACATTTTGAAATGGGAATCAAAGTCTTCACGATGCACCCATAAAAATATCAAAGCATGTAAAATGGTAAACGGTGCATAGATAAAATATCCCGCAGACAAAAGGGTGCCTGAGAAAATCGCCGCAATGGGGTCGTTGTTTGCTTGTCAAAAACATTATAACCTTGAAAATTTAAGATATTTTAAGGGGGAATTTTTACCTCAATCAGGGGGAAAAAAGCATACTATTTTGGTGGGGGACTGCGGCCGATATTCGGCCGCAGATTTGGCAGATCGAGGGCCCTGAACTCAAATTTGACATATAGATACATCTTAGGAATAAGCAGTTCAAAGTTGAATTTGGTCGTGGTTCAATGATTTTTGACAAAGTTTTCTTTCTTGAATGTTGGAAAAATTTTGAATTTTCAGTTTCAGCACTCATACTTTTGTGGAATGTTACTATGTAGCCATTATTTTGGCTACAAATATGCAATATGCAATTTACATAGAGGATATTTGTTTGTTTGTGTGTAAGATAAAATTTTATTTCATCGAGTGAGCTTTAAAAACAGTATTCTCACGAGTGGCATAGCCATGAGTAAGAATACTGTTTTTAAAGTTCACGAGATGAAATAAAATTACATCTTACACAACAAACAAACAAATTTTCTTTTTATTTTATGCTTAAAAACAAATTAAAACGAAATTTCCTTGATATTAACTTTAATATTAAAATCTGTTTTCCCCATTGGTAGCCTCTCTATTAGTTGAATTTCTCATAAAATACAAGAAGTCTTGGGCTGTAAAATAAGATTGACAATCAACGTTAAATGGCGATGATATTATTCATTTAATTCAAATAATATGAAAGATCGCTTGTTTTAATAATAAAAACAAATAATTCTATTTGGAGAATTATAACCGCGAATTTATATTTAATAGACTTGGCTCTGTGAAATGTAAACGGCCGCCATTATTAAAATTGTGTATTCCATAGGAGGAAAATAATTGTGTTTGATTCAGAGGGATATTATTTGGATTTGTTAGTCATACACCTTTTAAGAAGAAAGAAAACTTTTTTGACAATAATAAGTGTTGACAGATGTGTAAACATTCAAAATCGGCTATGAAATTGAAACACATGGACTTTTTGAAAGGCTGCCTTACAAACTTACGTAGCTGGGTTATTTACTTATTCTTCGGGCTGATGTCTGTCATTGCTTCAGTTATTGCTTGTAGGATACTTAAATATGCCCAAATGTTATCAATATTATCAATTTTCACTGTGAAATTATCAGATATAATTTTCACGGATAAATCAGTAATCCACTGAAAAGCATAAAATAAAAAAGGTTAACACCGAATAGTTCCTTTTCGCTGCCTTTTACTGTCTTTGTATGATCATCAAACAGCCGTTAACAAATCCGTCAGGAGTTCATCTTGAAAAAAATAATAATAACTGATATTGTAAGATTTATAAAATCTGTTTTTAACATTATATGAAGGTTGACCCATTTGAATGTTTGACAGGAGTTAATCAGACTTGTAATTTAGATGAGTTAAGCTGTTTTCCGTGAATATTATAATACAGATCGCTTGAAACGCCTGTTGACCTTCAACTAAAAGAACTGGTGAAAAAAAGTAATCATTTTCAACAAATACACATAATAAACTTACGATCCCACATTAATAATTCCTATTATGATCTGTAATATTTTAAGGAAAATATACCAACCCACTTTACAGTGTACTTTACTGACATTTAATTTGTTTACAATTATTTTGTTGTTGTTGTCGCAATTATGCAGACGCTATTCTGAGTAATGGAGACGCTTTGTTCGCCTATGGAAGACCGTTGTCGTCAGAAAAAAATCACAAATATAACGCGATTAAAACACTTGCGCAACTTAGATTTTGCTAGCTTTTTGATATGATTCATTTTATTCCATAATTATGCTTTCTATACCAGGCAAAATATTTTCTGTTGCAATTTGTTTGAGGTCGACTTACAGACTGACTATGGACTATAATTAGATCTATGTTGTTTGTATTTTATTATTTGTGTCAAGTGAAACATAACAACTGTTAGGTCACAGTTATCTTATGAAAACTGAAAATTTTACTTCTATGCATATGTAATAACTTTAAACAAATATGTTGATGGTGTGTGTAAATTCTGTTGTTGTTTTTTTCTCCACAAAATATTGGTAAAGTTTTTTCATTATGAATATACACAAGGGGGTCATTCCATGCGCGCGCATCTTCAAAAACACTTTTTCAACCGGTATTTTGAACAAATACGAGTCATGTTAAGCAACCAGAATGGATTTGAATTTAATTTCTTTTGCAAAGAATATGTCCTTACTTCTTGTTTTAATATTCCAAATGCCTTAACACAAGTCTTCCCTTTCTCGTCAGTATTTCGCGTTGAATGCGATTTTGAGTACACCCGGCGTTGAAATGTTACAGAAATTGAGAAATTGTCGATTAAACTGAAAGTTTCAAACAACTGGAAGGTATGTTTATTGATACATGTATATTAAACAATAACAACATAAAAACAAAAATCTTACCTTTGGCCATGTTTAAAATAGAATCTCGTCCAGTTCTGGGCTTACCTACCTGCTCTTTTATTGTAAACGAGTCTAGTAAATCACTTACTGACCGCTTAACAGGATATTTGTTAAATTGTTCTCTATTGAAAAGAAAATTTGTTGAGTCGAGAAAATCCTGCACGCATGATTAAACATTACACAATGATTACCGTATATATCCTGTAATGCAAGAATGTTGAAATAAAACAGGAATGATACAAAAATAATGCAAATTGTGCAAATTTAATGGGGGAAACATGACTACTTCGAATTGCATGTATTTGAAAGAATTTAAAGTTCATCTAATCAAAAGAAATGAATTAGCGCACACGGCTGCTAGAACATTATATTGTAACTCGCATAACAAATATTTCCATGAAAGTATTTGCATTTCAAGATTATTTGTGAGAAAAAAAATATGTTCGTGAAGTTGGCATCCCAGCAGCCTGACGTTGCAAGTCTGGCAACTTAGCAGCCTAAAGAAAATTAAAAAAAGTACAAACATGAAAACCGTCGGAAATGCACCAGACTGTAGCACTTACTTATGCCATTCCACGCTATTTTTACAATATCGTGATCTATGTTTTTTAAGATATTGAACTTTATTCTTTCATTAAGATGTTGAACTTTAAAGTTTTTTCCACCGACGGTTTTCAAGTTTGTAATATCTTTAGTTTTCTTCAGGCTGTTAGGCTGCCAACTTCAGAAAATCGAAGCGTCAGAATGAAAAAAAAAAATAAAATAAAGTTCAATATCTTTAGTCTGCTAGGCTGCCAGGCTGCTAGGCTGCTAAATTCACAAATTCAAAGCGTCAGAATGAAAAAAAAAAGAGTTCAATATCAGACTGCCAACTTCAGGCTGCCAGGCTGCCAACTTCTGGAACATAAAAAGGTTATGGGATATAAACGGCGATGATTGTGCTAAAATCGAATCAAAGTAAGATTGTCTGCAATTTTCTTTTTACCAGATATTACTTTCAGTGTTGGTTTTTAGTATAAGGCTGTGTTTTCAAAATTGTTTCAGTTATTTACCGGTAAATTGTTATAACCTGAATTGTAATAAAACCGGAATTGTAATAAAATTATTACAAAACTGGTCAAGATGCAAAAATATTATTACATTTAGGTTGTCAACCTGAATTGTAATATAACCCGAAAATGTAATAAACGGTCAAAACTCAAGAAAATGTGGTAAGAAAAGCCTCTTTCACATACATGGTGCTTAAAAAACGAATTTGGACTCGACATCGGAATTTTTATAAAACTTTCATGGAAGCGAATTAAAACTAAAAGAAAATACATTTCAAATTTGAAGAGCAGAAATGGTATCATAAAGTTGATGACAACCTGCATTCTTTAAAGTACTTGGCATGCCATACATTATAATTTATGCGTTAAAATGTGCATTTTATTCCTACGTTACCATGGAGAAATTGATTTTTAAGGTCACATTAATGCTAATTTATTGATAATATGAATAAATAAAGGAAGGATGACGTTCATTCAAATGTAACAATCGTGTAACAATTCCAGAAGAATTGGCCAATAAACAATCTGAAGCGTAATGACATCGTGAAATGTAACAAACTATCTGATACGTAGCATTTTCATTTTCTTTTCTGTACAACCACCAAATAATATATTTCTTGAAGATCATCTTTACTAACGATTTAATAGCAATAAAGAAATTTTGCTTGCTTGGTGTATAGAAAAATTATTACTAAATGGTTAACACTGAAATGAGTATTAGTACAGTCCCTGGGGACCTTTTGTGTGCAAAAAAGGTCCATAGATAAATGTTATACCAATGTAAAGCTAAATGTTTGAAGTTTACAAAAAAATTGGGTAGACATGTCAAATCATGGTACGTTTTGAGAAATCCAAGATGGCCGCCAAGATGGCCGCCAAATTATAGAAAAATGGCGAATACGCAATTTATCTGATAAAATTAGTTCTTTTTGTATTTATTTTGGTACAGGTGATGTTAAAACTTCACATCCTATTGGAACAATATGAAAAAGGGTCCTTCTTCCATTTTCTTATACATATACTCTTGTTTTCATAGAGAAATTTTGCTAAAAAAGCATGAAAAAGTATCAAAAATCGTCTTTGGGCTGGCATTTTTTCCTATCAGTCGAGGCATAGTGGTGAAAATGAATATTTTACCATATATTACAAAGACCTGATCAACTTACTATTTGTACCTTTATTTTTATTTTTATTGTGTAAGAATGTGAATTCTGACATTCCTAAAGTGGGTGGGGTACACGAAAATTGAGTTCCTATTTCTAGTGAATTGATATATAACGATTATTAAGACTAAGAATAACCAACAAGATTATATTTTGAAATGTTTTTTAAGTCTTAAATTTTTTTTAAGGTAGATTTGCATTCTACCAACAACATTAATTGGTTCTGTTGCCATGGCAACAAAGTGGTAAAATGAGAGAAACCCGGAAATGTATGTGGCTTTCAGTTTTATCATTTCAAGCATGTTGTAAAAGTTAATGTCATGATTATGCATTACAGAATTCAGAGTTGGATACATTTGAAACATAAAAAAAAAAACATTTCAAATTTCACTACATTTACTTTCCATGAAAAAACACAAATTTGAATTAAAACATAAATAACATTTTGCTGAACAGTAACTGTAACAATAAAAACGCTTAAGGTTTTAGAGGCAAAAGATAATAATGAAATCTACTCAGAGTTATATTGAAAAATAAAATTTATGCTTGATGTTTGGCCCGATTTGAGAAAAAAGCTTTTCAACATTCTTCATTTATTGGTCATTAAATAATAATAATAATAATAAATAACAAATAAAGCAAAAAAAAAAAAATCCCACAGATCAAATGTGATAAGAAGGAAGAGACAATATGTCAATATGTTGTGAAGAAGAACGTCTTCAAGATAATGTGCCATGGATGCATCTGAAAAACCTCTCATCTTAATGCAATACAAGCCCAGCTGATAAATATTTTAACAGTTGGAGAAACATGGATAAAATCACCATTTTGTGTTAAAAATTTGACACTTTCTGCTATTCTAAAAAAATATAGAGCAGCATAAATTATAAATCCTGTATAGATGGCTTGCTACGCAAAACAAATAGGCCATATTCCACCGTTGCCCCAAAATTCTTTATAAATTATTTTGTGACCTACAGGTCAGACCACCTAATGCTTTGTTATATAGTCAGTATGTCTTAAATCATCATCAACAAACTCCGGACTGTTCATCAAATGGCATCTTGTCTTATTACCAAATTTGAACACATTAAAACGTTGTGTAGAATCTCCATTGTTTTACCTATTGAAAATCGGATACAGTAGGGACAAACTCCAGTATACATTAAGAACAAGCTACAGAAGAATGTACACAAAACTAAGACTTAAAAGTCTCAAATTAATTATACAATATAAGTAATTCCGATATGTAAACAATATGAGTTTTGTTACTGCAGCCTCAATTTGTTCTTTAGAAATATGTGACTTTTTAAGTAGATGGCGGTCTGTTATAAACCACGTTGAAAAGAATTTAATGGTATGTTTATATGCAAATAGTTTTACATAATCATATCTAGATTTGTATAATTGTTAAAATTTCATTTAATGTCGAGTATTCTTTCTTAATGTTTATAACTATGATATAAACGCATTTAAACATGTTATATATATCAGAAAGGCACTCAATAAATTTGGTGTAATGATAGATTTTGCTTTTGTTTTCGACCGTTTTTTACCAGTTATAAGAAAAATATGTGTTTGTAAAACTTTGGGAGCGACTTTTGTTCTATCACACAAAAAAGTATGTAAATTGTCGTCACGTAGTAATAAGCTATAACTGATATATAGGTAAGAATTCAAATAAAATCTCAAAGACATTGGTAATCATATCAACTGTTACAGTTTCGTTATTTTCTCATCATCAATAAATATCAATAAATCATGTGGAATAACCCGCGGCTGAACGTAACCAAAACTGGATTGGAATCAGGATGAACATATGACTTTGATTTCTTTATTTTACAAATTTGTTTAATGTTTTCTTTATTTGAATAAGCCAAATTTCACTTTCTTATAGACTTCGTAATTCTGAAATGCCTTAAAAGATGACCAGAAAGTGTCAATATTATGAAATAATGCACGGAGGGAAACATATTAAGGTCTTCCACAGTAAAGCAAGAAAGTCGCCACGAAGCCTTTTAAAGTGTTGATGTGACGTAAAAATAGGCTATATTTGATAAAATTTTAACAGAAATTTTGTTTTGTTGTTTTTTGCACAATCTTAGTCACAGAAGTTAAAAATAGAACTGACAATGTTTTTGTTTTCAAATATTCCCAGAAATAAATAAAAAGATCTTGAGCTTTTATATGTATGGCTTTTTCAGATGGGACTAAACCAACATTGTTTATCACCTTCCGCATAGCGGAAAGGGGATTATAGGAATGGCCTCCGTCTGTCAGTTCGTCCGTCTGTAACACTTTCGTGTCCGCTCCATAACTTTTTAACCCCTGAACATTTTTTGAAATAACTTGGCACAAGTGATCACCATAATGAGAATATGCAGAGCGCAATAATTCGGTTGCTACCCCCAAGGTCAAGGTCACCCTTCAAGGTCAAATGTTAAAAGTCTTCATTTAATAATAAAAAGTCTACATTTCGTGTCCGCTCCATAACTTTTTTAACGCTGAAAAGTTTTGAAATAACTTGGCACAACGGATCACCATTATGACACGACCTGCAGTGCGCAATAATTGGGTTGCTCCCCAAAAGGTCAAGGTCACACTTTAAGGTTAAATGTTAAAAAGTCCACATTTCATGTCCGCTCCAACATTTTAACCGCTGATTTTTTTAAAAAAATATCTTGGCATAATTGATAACCAGTATAAGAACATGTGCAGAACGCAAAAATTGGGTTGCTACGCCAAAGGTCAAGGTCAAATGTATACAAATCTACATTTCGTGTCCCCTCCATAACTTTTAAACTTATGAATTTTTTTTAAATAGCTTGGCACAATTGATCTTATTATGAGACGATGTGCAGATCGCAATAATTGAATTGCTACCCCAAAGGTCAGGGTCACACTTACAGTTCATATGTTAGAAAGTCTACATTTCGTGTCTGTCTCTAACTTTTAAACCTCTGAAATGTTTTTAAAATAACTTGGCAGAAATGATCAACATTATGACACCATTGGCAGAGCACAATAATCAAGTCACAACCCTGAAGGTCAGGGTCATACTCAATGGTCCAATGTAGAAACATCTTTTTTTCATTTCCGCTCTATAACTTATTGACAATTCAAAGGTTTTAAAAATACTTAGCACAAATGATTCCCACCACGACACAATCTTCAGACCTCAACATCCAGGTAGCTGCAACCAATGTCAAGGTTATATGTTCTCCATAACTTTTTGACTTTATGCAAGATTTTAAATAACTTGGCACAAATAATCACCATCGTTAGACTATGTGCTTATGATATGCATGACACAACATCAAGGTGGTTGGTAAAAGGTCAAGAAGTACACATTCATGTTCCTTGCGAAGCCCCGGAGTTAACTTCCTTTACACAGTGTAAATATATGGAAAACATGAAAATATTCTTCTCCATAACTGCAGGACCTAGTATAGAATACTATTAAATTTGCTTAAATTACGACCTTGTGGTCAAATTCATTTATGCCAGGGGTCATTTCATTTTAAATATAGGAAAAGCTATAAAAAAAAAACTTCTCCCAAACCGATGCCTATAGCTAATTATTTCTGTTGTAGCCTTGTATAGACCAGTACAAAACTTATTCAAATGAAAATTTAACCCACCCCTAGGGACAGCTTATTTCATATGGAGATACAAAGGAAAACTTTTTAAAACCATACTTTTTTCCAAAACCAAATGCCCAGATCTTAGATTTTGGATTAAAAGCATTGTCAAAAAGACCAAATATTGACAATCTGGTCAAAGTTGACATAACTCCAGGAGTCATTTTACTTTGTGTTATAAAGAAAAGGCTTTGAAAACTTTCTTCTCCATAAATAAAATGCTTTGATTTTTAAGTGTGAAGCATTCATTCTATGACCATATCACTTTATGTCACGATATAATACACAACTACTAAGCTTGGTTAAGTCATGTTCCGTTTGATTATAATTACCTTTCCCACAGGTCACTTGATTTACATAGTCTAACTTATATATAAAATCCATTATAAAATCATTCCTTTAACCCTATTGTTTAGAGCATGTGAAATAATATCTAGAAGACTTTTACCATGTTTCTTCAAATCATGATAGGGCCGGGCCTGGGTTATACGCCAATTTCAACACTTCTTTGTTGATAGCTTGAAGTCGGTTAAACTATCTGAATTTCATGGATAAATAGCCAGAAGAGTAATAACCAATTTCTACTAAGCTACGGTACTAACTTTTTTGACAGACAAATGACCGTAAAACTCAATGTCCGAGATCAATTGTTGTCTGTAGAACAAGAGACGCCTGGACTTCACGGCCGACTCTCTCCGTAAAGTGCTAAGATTGCAGGCATCAAATAATGATCATGAGTCTGGATTAAAACAAGAGCCGGTTGGACCGGGTGATGCTCACTGACTAGGTTTTGGACACACGCCCGGCGACTATATATGCTCCCCCGAAATTTTTCGTGGAGCATAAAAATGGCCCTGCCTAGATACCGATTTTTATATAAAAAAAACTCTTTATGTCAGAAATCACAATGCAAGACCATTTGGTTGGACGAATTGTTTTGTGTTCTTCTTTGATTGTTCCAATCATGGCCCCACTGGTATAAGGTGACCTAGAATTTAAGACCTCGTGACCTACTTTCTTGTATTTGAAGCTAAAGAAATTTGGATAACAGACACAATATGACATGCCAGCTGACCTTTATCTGTTCTAGTGAGCTCTTTGTATTTTGATTGTAAAATTTCAGATGCAGAATTATACACTGAGATCAGTTGACATAGAATTTCATGTAATGCAAGTTAGAGTTTCATAATACGAGCTACAACCAAAAAGCTTGAACTCAACAATAAATTTGATTGTCATTAAAATTTGATATTGGTTGACCTAGAATTTGAACCTGTGACCTACTTATTTCTCGTTTTAGCTACAAAGTCTTAAATGTTTACCCTATGTATACAGTTTCAAACATTTGATAATGTTTATATACATTTCTACCTTAAGACTGCCTTTTACTTATTATTATCACCATTAATTATCCTTTCCAAACATAACAACATGCACATTTGACATGACCTTTTTCTATGTATAGCAGTTTGAAAAAAGCAAATGCATGATGCAAATTCTTGAAATAAATTTATTCATCTAATTTCAAAATATCGGCTGTTATCTGTGTTGATAATTTGCTAGAATTAAATGTGACTTCTTTTAATGTTACATTTTTTTCAATTTGTTAACATGGCATTGTGCACAGATTATTTATCTTTAAGTTTCTGTTATTCTTATCAACATGCTTAAAATGCTAAAAGTTGAAAGTGTCATACGTTTCAGGTGTGTCTTTCATTTTACTTCTCCGTTGCCATGGCAACAGAACATGTTGAATATTGATAAACAAATTATCAGTCTAAGTTTCTTAATTATTTATAACTTTATGTACATGCTAAAGTGCAATACATGTTGACTATTCATAGTTTAAATTATCATAACAAACCAGTTAACAAAATACTGAGACTTAATTTTCGTTACCCCACCCACTTTAAGAATATCAGAATCCACATTCTTTTACAATAAAGATAAAAAATAAGGGTGATATTAGTATGATATTGTTCAGGTCTTTGTAGTATATGGTAAAAATACTCATTTACACCGCTATGCCTTAGCTGGTAGGAAAAAATTTCAGCCCCATATCAATTTTTGATCATTTTTCCATGCATTTTTTAGCAAATTTATCTATGAAATTCAGAGAATATGAAATGATAATAAAAATGCCTCCATTTTTATATTGTTCCAATAGGATGTGAAGTTTTAACATCACCTGTACCAAAATAAATACAAAAAAAACTAATTTTATCAGATAAAATGCATATTAGCCATTTTTCAATAATTTGGCGGCCATCTTGGCGGCCATCTTGGATTTCTCAAAACGTACCATGATTTGACATGTCTACCCAAATTTTTTGTAAACTTCAAACATTTAGCTTTACATTGGTATAACATTTATCCATGGACCTTTTTTGCACACAAAAGGTCCTCAGGGACTGTACTATATATAATTTATTTGAAATAAAGCAATATGAACTGCGTCGTATCCACACATTTTCATAAAAATTCTCCTCCGCTTCGAGTTGCAAGTTCGCTATAACTTTTGTTTTACAAAATAGTTGTGCATATACCGAACGAAGCGGAAAATAGTGTAGCGTGTTAATACATATAGCTATTTTTCAGTCATTTATAAACAAAAACAAACGTTTTTCGTTCCAAGATGGCGGCGTTTGTTTACATTTTGTAGGATACGACCAGCCATGGTAATGTAAAATTAACAAACATGTCATCAGATATTTTACATTTTGAAAGATTTACATGGAATGTAATAAATGTAATCATAATAGATCTATTAAAGTTGCCTGCCTTCAGATTTCAAGGAAAACAAAATATGAAAAAACAACCATGCACGACAAATTTACAGCACAAAATTAAACCAGAATATATTACTCGGACAGGTTCTTCTGCCGAAAATATAGTATAAAACTAACATTTGCAATTCAAAGTTTGTTTGCTACATAAAGAATATCGATTTACTATTTGCAAACCGTTTCTCTGCCCGACTATGTTGCTGAAACCAACACGTGATCAATGCAAATGAAGGTGTGAACTGATTTCATTTTCATTAAAATTATGCCTTTAATCGGACATATATCGATTTTACAAATAATTTTATTAAAACAATCCCAGAAGCATTTAAGATAATAAAAATCATTGCAAAGTAATGAATGCATACAAATTGTAAATTTGTGTATGACAACTAACACCCTAAACCCAAAATAAAAGACTCAACCAAAACCCAAACGGGCTGCTTCCCTTTTTCTAATTATGTAAATTGCATGACCATGGAAATTTTTTAAAAACCAAAAATTTTAAAAGATAAAAATTTTTGCAAAAAAAAAATACTAAAGGGCCCCCAAGCAAAATTTCGGGGAAAAGGGGAAAAAAAATTACCCTTACACCCTTTTTTTTAGCCCACATGCTCCCAAATCCCGGGGGTAAGCGAAAGGGGCGTTTTTGGGGATACCCCGTTTATTTTTTCCAAAGGCCCTGAGTAAAGGTGAGCCTTGTAGAACTCCAGATTCAGGGAAAATTTTACAAATGGAACTGTTAAATCAACGCTACCAGATTGTATAGAATTGAGATTATATTTTGAAACACCACCTACTTGAATAATATGAAAAGATTTTCAAAGGTCGGACAAAGAATATGTAAAGCCGGTACAGGGTCGAAAATATGCGCCACATAATGTCGTGCCATGATGACTTATTGTGATGCCTGCATTACAAGAGTTTTCACTAATTTGATGCATTGTTTAACAAAAGTTTTCACTAATTTGGTGCATTGTTTTATAAGAGTTTTTACTAATTTGATGCATTGTATTACAAGAGTTTTCACTAATTCCATGCATTGTATTAAAAGAGTTACTAATGTAATGCATTTTAATACACTTGTTACTATATATAGTAGTAACAAAATCGCCTATGATTTCAACTAATTATGAGTGTCACGTGACCTAGCTATTATGAGTTTGCGGCCCGGGGCCGAGAACTAGTTATCAGCCCGCTGAACATGTGCACGTGCACAAACTGAAACAATGACGTGACATTTTACGACATCAAACAGTAAAAGTGAAAGAAGGTTTTAAGCATGTATCGCTTGATTTCATCATGAGATCTGAAGCGTATTTCGTACACACACAGTTTTATTACTATTGAATTTTTTAAAGAAATAATACGACAAATTCATTCCGAAAAAAAAAGAAAATAAAACTTGCTTCTAGATTCTACAGTAGTTTACTTTAAACATACAAAAAGTAAACAACTCTGTAGAACTTACTGTACTGTACTGTACAGTAGAAAGGCAGACAGGTATTTCAACGAAAGAAATTTCAAAGTAGATTTCTATTGTTTTTCCAGAAAAATGCTACTATTAAAGATCTACCAAGTGTATTATAAGACATAATACATAATGCCCTCGGGGCTGAAGCCCTCGGGGCCATTATTCATTTTGCGGGCCGATTATCACCTTCCGGCCCTACTCTGCCGTGTATTTATCTCTTAGTATTATAAGGTTGTCATTACTTAGGAAATAGATATCAATTCTGTGTGCATTGTTGTAGAATAATGCACGGTTTGAGTTCAAATGCGTAAAAGGCCTGAGTGATTAATTTTAAGAAATAACATCGGCCTGAGAGGTGTATATTGGCTATTTAACACCGGTTTGGAGTTTTGATGCGTAGGAATTGACCACGAGTGGTTAATTTTGTTCATTCTTCGCGCATTATTGTATATTCTAACACTCACGTGATTTTGTCACTATAGACAAAGAAGGAAAAAAACTGGTGTTAAACTGCCAATAAACACCGGTAAGGTACTACTTGTATATTCGCTGTTATATTTTCACCCTCGATTGCATAGTTTACAAAGCATTTTAAAGCAACAATAAAAAGCATTTTTATTTATATTTTCAGTTCGTATAATGTTTTCTTTTCATACAATACCGAAATAATATCTCACATACACTAACGCCACATATTAGATCCATATCAGTTAATAAATATTTTGACAAAACGGCGCCAATCCGTAAGCAGTGTAATGACGTCATCCTAAATAAACAACTCATTCATAAACAAGCTGACGTTATTTCATACATACAAGAATGATCTGATGTAAACACAATACGACGTAAGTTTTTATTGTTGAAAACTTGATAAAATAACGTTTTTTTCTTATTATTTCTTTTGTTTGATATTTTCTATATCTTCGCAACAGTAGGGTGCGAAAATCGAACAGCGTTATACGCAAATCGGCACCGGAAGTTATTTCCGCTTGAAAAATAACATTAGTGATTTTCCTTATTTTATCGTGTTAGAATCGAAATAACATCGGCCGGAGAGGTGAATATCGGCTATTTAACACCGGTTTTGTCGTTTTGATGCGACAAAATTAACCACTCAGGCCTACGGCCTTCGTGGTCAATTCCTACGCATCAAAACTCCAAACCGGTGTTAAATAGCCGATATACACCTCTCAGGCCGATGTTGTTTCTTTAACATCTCACAATTCTTTATCGATTTTCACTAGAGCGAGAGGCTACCAGCGGGTGTATGTTTTGATTAATTTAAAAATATAAGTACTATGCTCATCCTAGAGTAAAATATTTTATTCAAAGAAATTTATTGAAATCTATGAAATTCTTACGGAATATGTCTAAAACTAATAAAAAATAGATAAACTATGTATTGGAAGCTATGTTCCCTGTTACAGGACAGGTAAAGATGGTATTTTCTTACAAAAAGAAACTACGACACTACAGATTCATATTGTGACCACCTACAGTGTGTAGCGTATTTAACGTGACATATCTACTTTGTGTGAAGTCAAAACATGTTTATCACACACCCGTGCCGATTTTGCGACTCCGTAAAAATGGTATTGCACGGCCGTGCATATATTTTGACGTGACGTCATTAGCGTTATACAAACATAGTGTAAAGACGCGCTGAATGTTAGCGTTATACTATAGGCGCGTCAGTGAAAATGACTCTTATTTCACTTTAAACGGTCTTTATTTTGGGTATGTGATAAATAGAATATTAAATTCGTGTGAGTTCATAACTGAATTTATTGCACTCGTTGAATAAAATAATATTATGCTCGCCAGAGGCTCGCATAATATAATTTTATTCAACTCGTGCAATAAATTCAGTATTGAACTTACACTCATTCAATATCCTCTATTTATTTTATATAAACAAAATGACTGTGTAGCATTTATCAATATTTTTTAATCAAATTTGAGCATAGTATATCTTTAACAAGTAAATTGAGGTGACAAATGGGGTAAATTACATATAAAACTACGGAATATTTGCGAATTTAATTTTTGCGGTCCGAAGGGACCCACAAAATATCGCAGAAATTAGCTATCCGCAGAAATGACCAGTTATACGGTATGTTGTATGACTTTTCTGTACATATACTAGTGCGTTAACTAGAGTGCAGGTATTAGTTACCCGCACTGCAGAGCATGCCCATTGATTGGTTCATTTTATCTGGGGTTTACATTTTGTGACGACAGAGAAAGGGAAAGCGATAGAAATATCATATTCAGATGCTCGTTCATTGGTTCCTTTTTTCTGGGGTTTCATATTGTGACATCAGGGGAACGTGTTTTTATTTTTGACTATGATACAAAAGAGAAAGAGCATCAAAACACTACGCCCCCTCGCACAAATCAGGTATCCTCGTGTTTCGATGCTCTTTATCTAATTTGATATCGCAGCGAATTAAAAATCCATGGCTACGCACACCCGGTGCGCTGACAATATGCGCTTTATGAAACGCATATTTTGTAAGATGGCACAATAAGATTTCAAAATACGCCGAAACGTCATGAGCCATATAATTGACGTTGACGGTGGCTATCTGTGTGTTGTGTGTTCGAATTTGGAGTGTAGAGCTGTCAATTTTGTTTCATATGGAACAACTCACCACAACAAAACGAAGGGGATGCCCTGCTTTGAAATAAACACAAAGCTTGGATTTGGTAATTATCATTTTTTATTCGAAACAAATTTAGATAGTTTAATGAAAAAAATGCTGTACGGCTAGCCTGAACAGTGCATATAGGCTAGTCATCTGTGAGCAGTATGGGCCTGTACGACTTGCTACTTCCAATGTAAAAATACAATATGCGTAACACTTCTCTTTCAATTTTGTAATTATGTTCCGATATTTTGGAAGTGAAATTATTAAAATATTATTTCAATATTTTACTGAGAGGATGCAATGAATTCAAGTATTTTTTGTGATGAAATAGTTATTCTTGTAATAAATTTCAATAATTTTCCTGTTAGATTTTGGAAGTTAAGCAATGAAATTTTTGAGAATGTGAACATGACAAATATTATAAAACAATATTTGAAGATTTCATTTAAATGACTGTATATTTATTAAGATAGCCTCTGTTTAGAAAAACACATAAATAATCATATTTTACAATATCTGCTGTTTTCCAAGAGATAAGTAAGACAGGTAACAGCTTTGTTGTACATTTTTGTTTCGGGAAATTTTTTACATCATTTTGTAAAACACATTTTTGTCAAAAAAGTAATGTGGAAAGAGGTCATGAAATTTCCATATTTGATTGCTATGGAAGAGTATTAAAAGTTATAGAAGTAATTTGCTTGCCCCAATCCAAATATTTAAAAAAAATGATAATAATTCTTATTTTATATCTATTTTTATGTGTTTTTTTTTAAGTTTCAGAAATCCTGGATGAGGTTTTAGTCAATTGGCTGAAATCAATACATTATGTGAACAGTTTATTGTTATTTTGTTATCATAATATATGTCTTAACATAATAAACACTTACATTGTAAGTAAAAGCTGTAAATTTTTTTCCATATATATTCCTTACCCCTACCCCCACTTTTTTGGGGTCAATTTAGTGGGAGGGGATATTCACATAAAAATGCTTATAATTTGAAAACTTGATGGTAAATGTCTTTGAAAAGTTGCAATTGAATAAGTAAAATAGAGTACTTTGACAAAATATTAAGCTTGATCAGGTTCCTAAAATCAGGTTCCTAAGTATACCCATTACAGGTATCTTACCTTAAACCACACTTATCGTTGCAATCACAATTCATATGTCACTTGTAAAAGAAAACCTCGCGTTAAAATTATTCCGTCGGATAGTCACGAAATTCGATCAATAAGAAATTGTGTCAATAGTAAGTCGAGAAACTGTCTAAAACGTAGAAAGGGAAAAGGTAGCCACAGCATAGTTTTTGATTGACAAAGGGTGATTGAGAAATTAAAAAAAATATAAGGAAGCGGCAGAAAGAAGAAATTTTCAAGGACGTTGGTGTCGTCAATCGCCGAGAGAGACGTTGAAAAGTGGCAGGCGATTGACTGCAGACATTGTAAACGATATTCGACAGTAGCTACGGGACTGTGTAATGAATTTAAAATGATAAATACTAATGCAATTATTATCACACTGGTCATAGCTTTCGTAGAAGCGGTGGGTTCATCTCAGCGGCGATGGAGATTTCGTCGCAGAAACGGTGGATAAAATTTGGCCGTTTGCTGCTGTCGGTAAGTTTATGACTGAATTTTACTTTATGTTTTTATGTTTTACCGGAAACACCCAGTGATACTGGAGCCCACATATGTACGTTTCCAACTTATTACACGCACACGGTGCAATTCATTGCTAACACTTATGTACAGTTTGATCCGAGGACGCCACTTTTGCAATTTTTCAATGACGCGCCTTTAGTATAACGCTAACATTAGCGCGCTTTAACGCTATGTTTCTTTCGTTTAGTCTTCTTCAGAAAAAATTGACGTTTATAAAATAACAAATGACAAATGACGCAATGTCCGTTTAACTATACGCTAAACAGAACGTGACGTTAACGCGGGAATAAAAACTTTGTCAAATAAATACAGAATCTTTCATGAACTGATAGAAAAATTCTCATAATTAATAATAATAATAAAAGGAGTTTTCACTAAAGTAATGCATTGTATTACAAGAGTTTTCACTAATTTGATGCATTGTATGACAAGATTTTTTCAGTAATGTGATGCGTCGTTTTATAAGAGTTTTCACTAATTTGATTTATTAAATAAAACGAGTTTTTACCAATGTAATGCACTACAAGAGTTTTCACTAATGTAATGCATTGTATTACAAGAGCTTTCACTAATGCAATGCATTGTATAACAATTATATGTTATGCAAAAATATGTGCACTACAGGTAACATGTGGTTATCTGACAAAAAATGAATTACACTGCATTACAATTACATTTTCCATTACCTTATGCCTGGATGTCGCTGCATGCCGTGAATTTCAAGGTATTGTTCAAACTTTTGTTGTGTCCAAGCATAAAGACAATACATGGAGAAATCAAAATATCATGACAAACGTTAAAGTTTTCGGACAGTAACAGCAAAGGCATTTCTCCAACGTCAGCATGACTGTAACGATAGCTCTGAATTTTTCTTCGAAAAAGTCGGGCTAACAAAAGAATAAAATAATAACAAGCTTTAAATGTTTTGAAGATGATTAATGTTTCACACACTGTTTCACACACTGTATACTTAAATTTTTATTACTAGTTAATAAATAATTTATATCTGTTTGCAGCTTTTTGAGAATTAGGGCAAATAATGATCTAAAAGAAATGTTTCAACTCAACAAAGGGTTAAAACCGGTATGTTTGATCAAGAATTTGAATCAATCAAATAACAGTGGCAAGTTATGCATTATCACAATAGAGTTGATATAGGGGATTGATACAGTCTGTCAAATTTAAAACTAAGTGTTTCTTACTAGTGAACCTATTTATAAAATCATTACACCTTAAATAAATAAAACGGCCTCCCCACGTAATTTCCACACCCACCAGCGCAGTTATGGCAACACGGTATTTATATATCTACTATTATCACAAGTAATATTACAATTCATATTTACTTAAGAGTGACAAGTTTTAAACAAAGTTATTGATTTTTTAAAATTACATTGTATATACAGTTCATTATGAATATTTCATCAATTTTGTACATTGGATCTGTAGATCTATATTTGGAAAAGCAACCGAAGGGAGAGCATATAGTCGCCACCTTGTCCATCTGTTCTTCTGTCCGTCCGTTGTGCTTGTCCGGAGCATAACTTGAAAACTCTAGGACATAATTTGTTTAAACTGCACACAGTGGTAGAGGGCATTGAGAGGCGGTGTGCAGTGCCAAAGAACCATAACCCCTTTTCCCCGTTCTTGAATTATCTCCCCTTTTACAAAAATCTTGTCCGGGCAATAACTCTAAAACTATCATAGATCAACATAAAACTATGTAGGTAGATAGATCTCAATCGGTAGACGTGTAGTGCACAAAAAGCGTGCGTTTTTCTTGTCTAATTTTAGAGTTATTGCCATTTGTTCATTTTTACACTTTGAATTATGTACGGGTCATAACTTTAAAACTATAAGTGATATCAAAATGAAACTTTATAGGTAGATAGATCTCAATCGGTAGATATGCAATGCATAAGAACCGTAACTCCGCCTTGCCTATTTTGGAGTATATTGCCCTTTGTTCATTTTTACACATTGAACTTTGTCCGGTACATAACTCCGAAACCATAAGAGGTATCAGCAAAAAACTTTGAACTTCTATTACGAAAATGTACGGACAGGTATAAAACCCGGTGCCTCTCCCCTAATTCTGTAAAGAACTGAAGAAAAAACACGCCGCATTCACTAGATACATCACTTGAAAATTGCTGATTTTACCATTCATTTAATACAAAATGATGAAAATGAATATGATAACTGCTGCAATAACTTATTATTTAACCTCGCGTTTTCCTTAGAAATATCGACGATTTGGATTTTTTTAGGAAAAGCTTTAAGCGAGTACTTTTATTCATAATCTATAAACCAACCAATATTTGATTTGTATAGGTATCATTAAAAACTTTATTGACACAAATTTCATTTTAAACAAAAACTATTCAAATACATGTATTTGCAAAAAATAAGATTTTAAAGCGGGTGCCGAGATTTCCTTTCCGAAATCAAGAAAGGTCTTTTCCGTAGCACTTATGTGCAATCTTTAATAAGGTATTTTAGTGTAAATATTTTTTTTTCTATTTTACGGCATCGCTAAAAAGCTTAATAAGTAATCTTTTATTTGATATCAAAAATTATTAAAATTTATCAAGAAATAAAAAGGTTAAAAAGGGGCGCCGTGTTTTTATACTTAAAACTGAGTGTGGTATTCAGAAGGTAGCATGATAAATTTTTTAACGAAACCAAAAATTTAATACATCCACTTAATTCATTTTTATTTCTAAGGCATTTATAGAAAGCTTATGAAGTAATCTTTCATTTGACAACACAATTAACAAAATTGGTTTAAGAAATAACAGAGTTAGAATTGGCGCCGTGTTTTCCTTCACTTAATTGATAAATAAGGGAGAAGCGCCGCGTTTTATAAATAGTTTCGTTCGTAAGTTCGTAATAATATTAAAGACTTAAAATCATTTAAGTATATGTTAACGTATTCTCGTAATTAATACTACTGGAAATACGATTTCTTAAACTCTATTTTCTGTATTTCAGTTGTATATACATTTGTCTTGTCTCGGGTACAGATTGTATCTATCAGTGAGCAAACTTGTTTATGCAATGGAAGATACGAACTTGTAAATTTGTTGTTGTTTTCCATGTTAGGTCTATATGTAAACTTGTTTTTGAAGGCGGGAACCTTCAATTTAATGACTGGATTAAGAGGCAAATTATTTGCTGTGCACGGATACAGTAAAAATGCTTGAAATTCACGTTCGCACTTTCAAAGGTAGTTTTCAAAAGGAACACTTTAAATGTCTGGCAACGAACTCCCTCCATATTCATCACCCTTTATGAGATATCGATATCATATGAGGAATATTCAAATATGAATGCACAATTTTAACCATGTTTTGCACGAACTATGTACATGTATCGCCTGATGGTTGTGTAAGCTCTCAATTGATACAATACATGTGTATTAGTTCAGTCTAGCTTTGACAATAGCTCGATTAACGCAATCTACTCGTGCATACTAAAGCTAAAATGGTTGGGAAAAGGTCTCCTTTCACTGACCAAATACGATCCTATACCAAGAACCGCTGTAGATATTTAATGAAATATATCGTGTTTATAGGAACAAGAACTTTCTTTTTCATGTGTCACACGGTAAGAAATTTAAAAGTGGTGTGAATTAAGTAAAAGATGCACCTCATGCATGCCGTCCGAAAATTGCAACTTCGCCAAAAATGGTTGAAAAAGTAAATCATTTGATTGCTACTGATGCAAGATTTACAACTAGTTATATAGCTAAATAGCCGCCTCCGTGGTCGAGGGGTTAGAGTCGATGACTTCGATAAATAACAAACTGGAGAATTTTGAAGGAAATGAAATGGAAACATATTCAAACAATTAATTGCATTCGTTATATATCTAGAGAAAAAAATTAAGTATGCCATTTTTTACGAATTGTTATGTCATAGTATTATCATTTTGTAAAAGTCTTTTCAGTAGGTTCTTTCCGGTTTTCTTTTTACGGCCCTGATTGCGCTTATGACATTTTTCGACGTTGAGTTCAGCAGAAGTATACTATAAAACCTATCCGCTGTTCAAGTCTCTTTTTCTAAAATCGACCCTGATTTCCCTATTGATTTTGACTACTATTTTGTAAGTTCCAAAGAAAATACCACATGAACTTGAAATTCTATCAAATCACCAATATTAATGATAATATCCAAAATACCCCCTATATAGTATAAATAAACTTATACCAAATGGGGAGTATATTTTGGATATCATTGACCTGTATATTTTGGATATTATCGTTAATATTGATAAAATTTCAAGTTCCTGTGAAAAAAGTAATATTCTAATCACTAGCATGCCTACCAAAGTTCATAATGAAAAATGTCTTTCGTCCACCCATTCATAAATGATATACAATTCTGGTAAAAACTAATTAACCATTGAAAAGTTTATAAGAATATCTTGTCATCATATTTCTACTAGTTCATTTTAACTTGCTGTATGGACGCCCTTTGATGCTTTGCATCAATGCTTTTCTATTTATTCTTCTTATTATTATTATTATTATATGCACGAAACGTATAGCTTTCGCCGATGCCCTTTGCACGCACGTGCACGCACTGAGGGGATGACCGTCTCTATCCCTGCAATTGTGTTGAAAAATAGTACCACCTATTGTATGAGTTTCCAATTTCGTTATTTACAGTACTTTTCATCTGATATTGCATAAGGTATAATTACTTTTCTTTGCAAAGTAAATCGTTAGTATTATTTATCCACAACACTGAAGTACATAACATTAAATTTTATATCCGAAATCACTGTTTTGGTGTCATTGTTAATCTGTAATAGCTAGCTTATTTCCGTGTAGGTGTTTATGCCTATATTTTGATACAAATAAAGTTTTATTCGAAATATTTTAAACCTATGTGTATGTCAATGAAACATAACAATTTTCTTCTTTCTACAAAAAGTGCTATAAAATTCCAGTCGAACTTTGTTAACAATCTCCCGTTTCTAATTTAAATCGTTCGGCAATAGAATGACTAGCAAGACAAGGTACAGTAGTACCGCACTGTGAAACTTTAAATCTGATGTCAAAACAGGAACAATGATTATAGAAACCGGTAGGCAATAAATTAGATTGAGCAATCTTTTTAGTTATTTTTTATTATATATGACTTTCTTTCTTTCATTTATATATATATTCTGAACTTTTATCATGTTTACCTTGTGATTAAAGGCAGACCTATGGCTGGTACGGTAGGAGAATTACACAAGAACCTCATTAATATCATCTTTGAGTTTTAATTAACATAAGAAATGTTTCAATGAGGGTACCAAGGAGTCGCATTTTTGCTCGACTTTTCAAAAAATGGTGGCGCTATCTCCACTGCAACTTCTTGTACAGCATTACTTCAACCACTTAAATACTTGTGTGTAAGTTGTACTTGTCACTTCACACACGTACTTGAGATCATAACATGGGGAAATTGTCCAAGGTCCATATCTCTAGCATTGATTTTGACAGAATCATGACCCTTTGTCAACTTATAAAAATCTGATTTGTCAAACTTGCAATTTCTAATAGTTATTGTGCTAAATCTATGCACACACAAAATACTTTGGTCAATATCAAAGACTTTTCCATTTTCCAATTTATGACTAGACCCATCTTTTGATCACAAAGATTTTTAAAAATAATTAAGACAGCTTGACATTTTGTTAAAATAAAACATTGTATATTTGTATCAATAGTAACTATTTTAAACAAGAATTCTGTGACACACTGCCAACAACCTCACCGAACAGAAAAAAGTTATAACAAGAGGGCCAAGATGGCCCTAGATCACTCACCTGACCCATCGAACTCATCCGAACAATTACTTAGACAAGCATTCTGACCAAGTTTCATGACAGGTGAGTCAAAAATGTGACCACTAGAGTGTTAACAAGGATTATCCATATTTGAGCAGTGTGACCTAGTTTTTGACCCCAGGTGACCCATATTCGAACTTGACCTAGAAATCATCAAAACAAACTTTCAGACCAATTTCCAGGATATTTGGATCAAAACAGTAGCCACTAGAGTGTTAACAAGATTTTTCTATTTTTAGCTCCTGTGACCTAGTTTTTCATCCGAGATGACCCATGTTCGAACTCATCCGAGCAATTACCTAGACAAGCATCCTGACAAAGTTTGATGATGATTGAGGCAAAAATGTGACCGCTAGAGTGTTAACAAGGTTTTTCTATTTTTAGCTCCTGTGACCTAGTTTTTCATCCGAGATGACCCATGTTCAAACTCATCCGAGCTATTACCTAGATAAGCATCCTGACAAAGTTTGATGATGATTGAGGCAAAAATGTGACCGCTAGAGTGTTAACGAACAAGTGTGGACGGACGACAGACAACGGACATTCAACGATCCTAAAAGCTCACCCTGAGCTAGCTCAGGTGAGCTTAAAAGGGGATAATCCATTTGCATACGCTGACTCGTACATATACATCAATAGGTAATAACCAAAGGGCAATAACTCCAAAATTTGATTTGAGGTAGAGAGTTGTCATTCTTGCATCTGCATTTTTTCTAACTGTATTCTAAATAAAATTAATATCTCGAAAGACAAAAATATGCAAGAAAAGAAACGAAGAATGAAGTTGAAGAGTTGTTTAGCGAGATCTAAACACCTATGAAGGTTCAATCTTTTCCTGCTCATTAATGAGATCTATTCACCTTTGAAGCTACAAATTTATAGCTCAAATTCTTTTATTTATTAATAATTAAGCTTAGGTAAAAATAAAGCATGGCAAATAAAAAAGATAAGGTATTAAAACAACATAATATTTAAAACTTAAAACTTATTATTTAAATTTTAACTCTTAATATTTATAATTTAATTTTTAATATTTAATACTTAAACCTTATCATTATAAATGGACGCGGGAAACCATTCCGCTGACAGATTGACGCCACAAGTAGCGGCAGCGAGAATGTGAGTAGCGAAGGAAGTAAAGTAAGTTGGACTTTATATACAAAAACAACTGTTTTGAATCCACACGCACTTAATTTCATGGCGAGGACTGGCTTGGGCGGGTTTATTTATTTATTTATTTTTGCAAAAGACAACCCGTCCAAGATTGTAGGGTTTAAAGGTCAGAATTGGGCTGAGGGGAATATAAAATAACTTGGCTCAAAGGTCAAGGTCACATTTAGCGGTCTTTTCTGTACGAAATCTGCTGTGGTCATAGTATTATTTTTACAATAGGTTTATCTCTTAGATTTGGTTTGCTGAATTCAGGGCTGGGAATCAAAACTGCGTCGTATCCTACAAAATGTAAACAAACGCCGCCATCTTGGAACGAAAAACGTATGTTTTTGTTTATAACATTTTTTGTTGGAAATGACTGAAAACCAGATATATGTATTAACACGCTACACTATTTTCCGCTTCGTTCGGTATATGTTGCTTGCACAACTATTTTGTAAAACAAAAGTTATAGCGAACTTGCATCTCGAAGCGGGGCAGTATTTTTATTAAAATGTGTGGATACGACGCAGTTCATATTGCTTTATCTATCGTTTTTTCCTTCAAATCAATTATTTATTTGTTTCAGAGTTCACCATAAACTTCGAAATATAATTTGCATCATTTACTAAAATTTCATTAAAAAGAGGTGTTTATTTTCTTAGAAAATAATGATTTTTACGAAATGATACGACGCAGTTGAAAATAAAATATGATACGACGCAGTTGTATTTTTGGCAGTCTTTTCAACAGGGATAATTTTGGCAATATATTTCTATTTTATGGAATAATCACTTGCGCTAGATAAAAAAACAGATCATTTGCGGTGTACAGCAATGTTCTTTTGCTTTTGATTATTTAGAATAAATTGTGTCATGTCAAATATAACATTTAATTTGAAAGTTTACATTGCTACTTTTCAGTTAAACATGAACATTTTACCTAATTGATCATAATATCTGAAATAATTTCTTATATTTTCCGGTATGTTCAATATTATCCCTAATTCTTTTTCGCAAAAAATATAGAAATCTATTAACTTGAATTCATGTTGGCTAGCTACGCCCTAAGTTAACTGTGGTTCTGCATGTTCTTGGTAATGGCTGCTTTTTTGTGGTTTATTTTCAAACTTTCACTCTCCACATTAGCTTTACTAGGGGCGAGGACCTCGGGTGCGCTTTGTGCATTATTTCAAGCAAAATGTTGCACCTGAAGAGAACCATCGACAAGCTTGATAAGTTTTCCACACGAAAGAATAAAAAGTCCCTGGTAGTTTTCGAATTCATATCAGGTCAATTCAAGTGATTTGAATTCAGTAAACATAAACAGCTCGACCACGGTCGGACACACCTGTCGGATTTGTTTTTTCAACAAAATTTGTTAACGTCAGCTGTACAAATAAGCAGCTTTTTTATTAACTTCTGGTGTGAAGTTTTAAGATTATAAATATTTGAATTAATTATAAAGAGAATAACATTTAAATTTCTTATTTGGTATGACTAGCAGAGAAATTTTCAATGTAAAGAGGGGGTAATCCTCTGTAAAGTCATTTTCTGAAAACCTTTGTTTAAGTTTTCTCAAATAAAAATCACACTTTAGTATGAAGGTATGTTAAGATGCCATGTCTCTAGTCTATTGAAAATTCGATGCGATAATCTGACCTAAATTTTCTGTTCAATATTGTGAAAACTTCTTCAATACTGTTGAAAGATCATGTCTGCCTATATCTGTATCAAATTTATCGGTGAACAGCGTAAAATACCTTTGCAAAACGGACACCTTCTTTACAAAATAATCTGTAGTTGTATCATAAATATGTAACTCGATTTTGAAAATTTAAGGTTTTTAATGGAGAAGAATGATACAAATATAGAAAATACATTCCGTAGACCTTTCCTCATCGGCGATAAAGAAATGCAATACCACAAAATTAGAGGTAAAGTTCCGCGGCGCTGAACATAAAATGACTAAACGGAACGCATAACCTACTTGCAAAAATATCTTGTAGCTTAACCATTTATAATATAATTTTAAAAATTTAATGTTTCAAATAATAAAGCTCATCTGCCCTCACCGATTATTATAAGAAAATGAATACAATAAAATCGGCACGTAAAAGACATAAGTAATAACGGAATTGACGAAAATTATTGCTAATTACAAGTAACAAAGGTAGGCATGCAATTTGCGCATAGCTTTCTTCCGATAGCAAGAGACCTTTTCAAAATTTGTAATTCTTTCTCTTTAAAAAAAAAAACAAGGTCATTCCTAATTAATACTAGTACAGGGTCCAGGAGACGTTACACTGGAATATTGATTTTTGTATCAAAAATAGTAATCACTCCCATTTCGAACTCACGGGAACAATTTTAGAAGCATTCTAAGGCAACACTGGAACACGTTGACATATGGGAGTGCGATCACGTGTTTCAATGTATATTGCATTTGATACAGCTTTTCGGAATTTGTAGATGCTTATGATGGGTGCTTAAATGCGACCGAAAAATGCAGCCTTAATAGAATTGTATTACATTTCCATTTTTATGGAACCAATGAGTGACCTCTGCTTTTGACTTAAGTTGTAAACAAGAAATGTTGTTGGACATTATTAACATACCTATACATAATTTAAACAGTTTAAAACTAATATGCAGCCTGCAATGAAAATACAACTGCGTCGTATCATATTTTATTTTCAACTGTGTCGTATCATTTCGTAAAATCATTATTTTCTTGGAAAATAAACATCTCTTTTTAATGAAAATTTAGTAAATGATGCAAAATCATGTTTTGAAGTTGATGGTGAACTCTGAAAACGAGTATATAATTTATTTGAAGGAGAAACGATAGATAAAGCAATATGAACTGCGTCGTATCCACACAATTTCATAAAAATTCTGCTCCGCTTCGAGTTGCAAGTTCGCTATAACTTTTGTTTTACAAAATAGTTGTCTAAACAACATATACCGAACGAAGCGGAAAAAAGTGTAGCGTGTTAATACATATATCTGGTTTTCAGTCATTTCCAACAAAAAGAGTTATAAACAAAAACATACATTTTTCATTCCAAGATGGCGGCGTTTGTTTACATTTTGTAGGATACGACGCAGTTTTGATTCCCAGCCCTGGAATTGCTAATCATGGTCATGCAACTACATAGTTAGGTGAAGAAGCAGGCGCTTGTTTTGGTTGAATCTATTATGTTTTGTTTAGGGGGTTGAGTTGTCATACACAAATTTACAATTTATATGCATTTTTTTCCCCCAATGATTGTTATTATCTTAAATGCTTCTGGGATTGTTGTTTTATCAATTCATTTGTAAATAAGATTGTTATATGTCTATTAACGGAATAATTTTAATGAACACGAAATTAGTTCACACCTACATGTGTATTGGTAACGTGATGGTTTAAGGTGACAACATACACTTTCCGTGGTACTCACATAAATGTCATTTAAACCAAGTTATTTAAGTAATAATTGTTATTTATTTAATCTGTGTGCATTAAATATCGTTGATCATCATAAAAAATAACATATTTGAAAAAAATGCCTTTGTAAATGATTGATTTTGAATAAAAATCCTAAAATTTTAAATCGTCATATCAAAGTCGTTTTTTATTTTTTTGTCATCAAACTTTTGGAAATAACCATACTTATATTATCTGGGAACCGTGTCTCAAATTTTTCTATCTTTCTCAAAAAAATATTACGTAACGTCAAACATTTTATGCGACTTTTTCACCATACATATTACGTAATTAAAGATAATTAAGTCGCTGATTGAGCAAACAAAAATCCCTGACACGGTTCCCTCCGTAAATGAATTTCCTTTCATGTGCTTTAAACCGCATGTTAATTGCTTGATTATTAAAAAAGTTATGCGGATTCAAAGTTAGTCCGACCAGCATCAAACGAAGTGTCATAAATCGGCTGTTCTCTCTCGGACCCCTACGTTTCACGATAAATAATTGCATAATACACAAATATCGCACCAGAGAGGGTCACAAGTTGCGGTAACATACTCTAACAACATTTTATGACCCAGTGACATCTGACCAATTAAAAAGCTGCTGATTAATATCAGTTTATAGCCGAAATTTTTTCAATTCTTAACGTGATTTACTGTCCGTCACGTGACTATCGGTAAAATTTGAGGCACTCAGTGGGGGGAAATGGAACGCATTTGCGCACCGCTAGCGGGGTATTTAATTGTTTCCTTTTTGAAGTTTATTATTATTATCATCAGCATTATTATTGTATTATCCCAGTGTCACTCTGCCTGTGTATTCGTGTATGAAATTCCGTTAAAATATAAAATAAAATAACAAAAAACTGAGCTTCTGACAGTCTTTTAAAGTCCATGGTAGATGTACAAATAAGAACGGGATATTATATATTTTTTCCACCAAATTGATAATGCTTCACATTTTTTAATAGAAATCAAAGGTATTACTCGATCATTATGATCTGGCCTTCTTGACTTCTATTATCATGAATATCATCTATGCACGGCATAGAGAACAATTTCTACCCGGATAGACAATAAATTTCATACTTTGTCCCAGATTTATTAGTACTGTGTCCGATTCACTGGCGAACAATTTATTTTCACTGAGAATATATTTTAATATCTTTTTTTTATTCATAGAGAAATAATCATCCTTAGACAATCTAAAATGGTTTAGAAATTTGTCAGGGACACCTTGCCACAAGTCATATAGGCGTTCACATAAAAAATGTTGTCTGTTTTTGTTGTTGTTTTACTTGACATTGTTAGAACCGGGTTGAATGTAAAGTAAGCCCTTGAATCCGTACAAACGTCTATCAACTCAATGTAATATCTATCAGATTAACGGGACAGACAAATTATTCTCACACATTATGGATATTTTTAGCAACTACATTTTTAATCAACCCCGTGGTCGTGCGATTTGCCGCTTTGCTTAATTATTTATGTTTCATACATTATGTAACGTACATTGGCCGACAATTTCTTAATTTATAAAAAAGCTAAATGTTGAGATATTCATAAAAGATGTACGGTAGTTGTACGATACATGTATTACGAGTAGTATACGTATGGACCAGTATGGACCGATGTAATTCACGGATATATGGAACTACCGATTTTCCCTCATTTGATGCCTCAACAGGGGGCGGAGCGTTAACGATAATCGACAGGTTACGATAGGTACCGTTTTAAAACGTTTAAAAACACATTTTTGGACTAACTGCTTCCAAAATTAAATCACGAATGTGTTCAGAAAAGGTTGATCAATATACTTAGCAAAAAATCTCATTTTAGGTATTTTCAGTGATAATTGACTCCGTTGTCACCTTAAGCCAATGAAAACACGTCAATATTATTATACTCGGGGCAAAGAGTAAATCGATAATCTTTATGTAGCCAGCAAACTTTGAATTGCAAGTATTTTTTCATATCTTTTCGGCAGGATAAACTATCCGAGGATTCGTATCGTAAAATGGCTGCCATTTACAGTATCAAGTGATTATCCCAAGCACCACGGCGACTTAGCGCGGGAATTTTAATTATAGCCTGGGATACTTATCGTATGTCCCAGTTATAGCTAACCTCGACGCGTATACTTTTTTCATATTTTATTGTAAAAAATATTTACAAACTGTGTCTTTCGGGTTTTTTTTATCAATATATAACCAATAATGATGTTAATATGAATAAATAATCATATCTCAAATCTTTGACTATGATTGACAATGAAATTCTACCTTAAGTGTATTAAAAAGGTTTTTAATTTCCTGTAATTTTATTATGTGATTATGCTTCAAAGCAGTCAATTGACCGTGAATTTTCTTTTCATATTTTGATTTCTTTGAAATCATTTTTCTCATCTGAAGGCATCAGAGCTGCATTACTGGTACTGGTACTGGTACTGCAGTACGTACTGAAGCGATTTTGCAAGAACTGGTACTGATACTGAATTACTCTTACAAAATCTTGCTACTACTGGTACTTGTACTGCATTACTGTCTTAAAAAGTGGTACTGCTACTGCATTACCCAGTACTTTTGGTTTTGATAAAAATTAAAAATAGCATCATTTTTTCTCATAAAATAAAGCTGTAAATTACATGAACTATATTTTATTTTTGTGAAAAAGTAAGTTATCAAATCTAAAGATTATTTGCTGCAATATTCCTACAAATGTTAACATAGTATTCATCATAAAAAGCACCCAAGACGTTAAGTAACAAGAACTGTCGGAGGACAGTAACGCTCGACTATTCGAAAATTTGTCACAAGGGTGTTTCATTGAGTATAATAATGCTTACCTATATGAATACATAAAATTGTCCGAAAAGGTACAAACTCTTCAGGTTTCAATACATTCCCTTCAGTAGTTATGGAGAGACAAGCTTACATGCAAAAACTTTACCAAGAATTCATGAGTCGAAAAAGGGGCATAATTATGCAAAAAAAGCAAATCAGAGTTATGGGACTTGTACCAATCATCTTAGATAATCACAGAGACCAAGTGTGTGAGGTTTCAATCCATTCCCTTCAGTAGTTATGGAGATACCAGCTTACATGCAAAAACTTAACCAAGAATTTCTAAGTCGAAAAAGGGGCATAATTATGTTAAAAAGCAGATCAGAGTTATGGGACTTGTGCCAATCATCTTAGATAATCACAGAGAACAAGTGTGTGAAGTTTCAATCCATTCCCTTCAGTAGTTATGGAGATACCAGCTTACATGCAAAAACTTAACCAAGAATTTCTAAGTCGAAAAAGGGCATAATTATGTAAAAAAGCAAATCAGAGTTATGGGACTTGTGGCAATTATCTTAGATAATCACAGAGAACAATTGTGTGTGAAGTTTCAATCCATTCCCTTCAGTAGTTATGGAGATACCAGCTTACATGCAAAAAACTTAACCAAGAATTTCCAATAAGTCGAAAAAGGGGCATAATTATGTAAAAAGCAAACCAGAGTTATGGGACTTGTGCCAATCATCTTAGATAATCACAGAGAACAAGTGTGTGAAGTTTCAATCAATTTCCTTCAGTAGTTATGGAGATAACAGCTTACATACAAAAACTTAACCAAGAATTTCTAAGTCGAAAAATGGGCATAATTATGAAAAAAAGCAAATCAGAGTTATGGGACTTGTGCCAATCATCTTAGATAATCACAGAGAACAAGTGTGTGAAGTTTCAATCCATTCCTTCAGTAGTTATGGAGATACCAGCTTACATACAAAAACTTAACCAAGAATTCTAAGTCGAAAAAAGGGCATAATTATGTAAAAAAGCAAATCAGAGTTATGGGACTTGTGCCAATCATCTTAGATAATCACAGAGAACAAGTGTGTGAAGTTTCAATCCATTCCCTTCAGTAGTTATGGAGATACCAGCTTACATACAAAAACTTAACCAAGAATTTCTAAGTCGAAAAAGGGGCATAATTATGTAAAAAAGCAAATCAGAGTTATGGGATTTGTGCCAATCATCTTAGATAATCACAGAGAACAAGTGTGTGAAGTTTCAATCCATTCCCTTCAGTAGTTATGGAGATACCAGCTTACATACAAAAACTTAACCACAGGGACGCCGACGCCGACGCCGACAAATGGGTGACTGCATTAGCTCGATTATTCTGCGAATAGTCGAGCTAAAAATTAAATTAATAAAAAACAGACTCAATAACTCTTTACCCTAAAATATCCTTATTAAAATCTTTTATAACTTTGTATTTACTAGTAAAAGAGCAAAATAAACACTAATTAATTTCTTCTATTCTAATTAATCCCATTTCAAGTGACAAAAGTGATATTGTGTTGTTATTTACTTCGGTATAAATTGAACAGAGGTGTGAAGGTGTGAAAGGCAACAAAGACTGTTGTGTTTTAAATTCAAGTTTCAAATTTATTAGCATCATCAGCAAATCAATTGCCTTTGGCCATTTACAAAGAAAACACATGAAGTATGGCAAAGACATACAATACAGAATAGTATAATAACAATACAAATTCATACAAACAAAAACTTTCATGAAACAGTTAAAGTTTCAAGGGTATATTTACGCAATTCAAAAGCTTCTTTAATAAATTTCGATAATAAAATCAGTTTCTTTTTGCTGTTACAAGACATAATACTATTAAATTTATTCAAGGAAGGCCATGATATGTTACCAAGATATTTCTGTCGAATTTGAGAGTATTTTGTACAACATAGGAGAAAATGATATTCGGTTTCTGTTACATTTTGATTACACATTTTACATAGACGATTTTCTCTATCTAATCTACTATATCTGCCTAGTTCTACCTCTAAATTGTGTGAACAAAGTCTTAAACATGTAAATTGTTTTCTATGCATATCACTGGTAATCTTATCTAAATAAGTTTCATAGCTAAATGTTGTTTTAAATTGTCTGCAAAAATCTAATTTAGATATATTATTTAACGATGTATTCCATTCTTGTATAAACTGATCACGTAATGTTCTTTTAACAGAGGAAAATAATTCATACTTGTATCGAAGTTAAGTCTTATATGCGAATATCCAAGGTGATCTAAAATGGAATGAATGCGACTTGCCCAACAAGAAATATTTACATTGTTGCATTGGTCAATATAAGCATTAAAAATAGGCATGTTTACAGAATTTTTAATTTTCAACCAGTATTTGAGTGCTCTCTCTTTTGCAACAATAGACAATGGAAATATCCCTAATTCCCCATAAATTGCCATATTTGGTGTCTGTTTACGTACTCCTAACAAATATTTTAAAAATCTTATATGTAGTTTATCTACTTCTTTGAAATTGTAAACATCCCAAATTTTCCGATCCATAAAGCAAAATAGGTACAACCATAGAATTAAAAAGTTGTAATTTGGTTTTGATATCTAATTTAACTCTATCAAAAATAAACATCAGATTATGGTATGCCTTAAGGGCCTGGTCTGACAACGATTTAACTGCATTTAGAAGATTTCCAGTGTATGAGAATTTAACACCTAGATATGTGAAATTATCAACAATTTCAATATTTTCATTATTTATAAAAAAGACGTTATTATGATCAGTTCTTCTCTTTTCAAAAACACACACTTTTGTCTTATTTACATTGACTTTCAAACCCCACTTTAACGAGTAATCATATATTTTTGTCTAACTGTGCCTGTAAAACTATTAGGATCAGTTGTGAACAGTACAATGTCGTCTGCAAAAAGTATCATATACATAGATAATAGCTCTAGATCTTTATTAGTCATTGCATTTATATCAATATTTGCAGAAATATCATTTATGAAAAGTATGAATAGCAAAGGAGACAATGGTTCTCCCTGTTTCAAACCCAACGTTACATCGAAAAAAATCTGACATAGACATACTAGAAGATATTTTCACACAACATTTTACATTACTATATATATTTCTAATCATGTTAATCATTTTACAGCTAACGCCAGATTGAAGTAGTTTTATCCATAGCTCATCTCTCACAACAGTGTCAAATGCCCTTTGGTAGTCGATAAAAGCGCACCAAAGTTTTCCTTTTTCGATAAAACTTTTTGAATAATAGTATGTAGCAAAAAAATGGCGTCAGCTGTAGAACGATTATCACGAAAGCCAAATTGTTCATCACAGAAAATATTTTCTTCTTCACACCATTTATTTATTCTGTTCCTAAGCGTTAAAAGAGAAAATTTTGGCTATAACATTCACTAAGGTAATCCCTCTATAGTTAGAAGGGTCATGAACATCGCCTTTCTTATAAATAGGTACAATTATACCTTTACACCAAGCCTCAGGGTAAATTCCTGATTCGAATATTTTATTAAATATTATACAAAGATATGGTGATATAAAATCTTTCGCGTCAATAAAAAAGTCAGCTACATTGTTTTCGTAATCACAACTTTTATGGCGTTTAATGTAGAAATAGTTTTTATAATTTCATTAACAGTCAAAGGTGAATCTAAAACATCAATTATAACGGTTTCATCACGTGAGAATCTCTCAGAATCAGAATTCAGTTGTATATTTGGTGAATTAGAAAAAGTTGAAAAATAATTTTTAAAGTCGCTCAAACTAACATTGTTATGAGTTTTATCACGTTTTTTAAATTTTTTTATGTACTTCCAGAATTTGCGCGGGGACTTCTTACTAACATCTGCTAATTTAGTTTTTTCCTGATTATAAAAATTATTCTTTGCATGACGTTTCGCTTTTGCGAATTCATTTCTAAATTTTAACAAGAGCTGTCAGAAGGACAGCGCGCTCGACTTTTTTAGTGCTTGCCTATAAAACAAAACTTTGACAGTTAAGGGCACACAAGACTTTAACTAGGAATTTCTAAGTACAAATCAAGAAACATTTTCACAGAGTTATCTTCTCTTGCTTACAGATAGGTCTCATGATGGCACATAAGAACTCCAACTTCCAAAGTAATATCTCAAATGGTTAAGTCAACAAGTGGACAAGAATGAAAATCTTAACTGAGTTTCTAAGCTCAAAAAGGGCCATAATTCAAATAAAATCCTTAACAGAATTACCTTCTCCTGCCATGTTTTGGGACCATGATGGTAAACAAGTATTTCCAACTTTCAAATTAATATCTCAAACAGTTCAGTCAAAAAGTGGACTGGTACTAAAAACTTAACCAAGATTCTAAGTCGATAAAAAGGCCTTAATTTTTTTAAAACAAATCCTTGACAGAGTTACCTTCTCTTGCGTACAGATGGGGGTAATGATGTGAAATAGCATTAAAAGTTTCAAAGCAATATCTCAAAGGGTTAAGGCAATAAGTGGATTTTACCCATATTCCAATGTATTTTCTAAGTCAAAAAGGGGCATAATTCTGTCAAAAACCTTGACAGAGTTTATGTCCTCTTGTCTGTTGATGAAGGTCGTGATGGTAAACAAGTATGGTCAGTTTCAAAGCAATACCTCCAATGGTTTTGAAATAAAGTGAGGTGGTACAAAAAACTTAACCAAGCTCAATACACTTTCTAAGTCAAAAAAGGGCCATAATTCTGTCAAAAACCTTGACAGAGTTATGTACTCTTGTCTGTAGATGGAGGTTATGATGGTGAACAAGTATGGTAAGTTTCAAAGCCATACTTGTAATACTTCTGAAATAAAGTGGGGTGGTACGAAAAACTTAACCAAGGTGTGACGCCAACGCCGACGCTAACGCCGACGCCGACGCCGACGCCGACGCCGGGGCGAGTAGGATAGCTCCCCTTTTCATAGAAAAGTCGAGCTAAAAATGATAATTTGTTCTCTTCTGAGTTATGGTTCTTGAATACACGTTTAGCACGAAAAAATGAGGCTTTTGCATCTCGACATTTTTCATTGAACCATGGAGATTTTTTCTCTTTAGTGATAGGGACAGACGAAAAATGTTTTTACCACAACTTTGAAATGATAAATCATGCACAAGTTTAGAAAAAGCATCAACACCCTGTTCACATCAATATCACTAGACTCAAGTTTTCTTATAAATGTCGTCAAATAAATCAGTTTTACTTAAGGGGGAAAAAGTAAATTAAAAAATTTATCCTTTTCTGTTATACCCCCAAACAATTTTATCATACGAATAATTACATTTACTGTCAATCTGTGTAGCATTACATTTTAAAGAAAAAATGATAGGACAATGGTCCGAATATTCAGTTAAATCCATTACACAACACATGTTAGATATATATTTAAAATTATCACATTTAGTAATCAAATAGTCTACAGTACTTTGTATAGGCTTTTATTTTCTTTTAACCGAATGAAAAGTACAGTGGCCTGGCGAAATACGCCGTTTGTAATACACATATTGTTTTTGTTTACAAAGTGTCAGTAATTTCACACCAAATGGATTAACATGTTTATCATGATTTTCACGCACAAGTAGATTTTCGCTTTGATCTTCATTCTCCGGCATACAAACATAACGGTCTAACTGTAAGTCTGATATAAAATCTGGTTCTTCACCGGTGCGTGAATTTAGGTCACCAAGTAAGTATATATCGCCCAGGTCACTATATTTTCGGAGCTCTGTATTTAAATTTTCAAAGAAATCAAAATCAAACAATGGAGAATTAACATGTCTGTAGACAGCAGAATCTTCAGGTGGAATGTAGCAAACACAAAAGTATTGGTCATTTTCACACTTTGAGTATTCTTTTTTTAATTTAAACCAAAGAATACCGTTTACATTTAATGACACTAACTCGACGGCGTTACGGTAAATTTCTTTAAAATACACAATAACACCCCCGCTATCCCGTTTTGCCTTTCTATTTATTTTAGGTCTTGGACATTCAAAACAGTCGTATCCTTTAATATCAACATTTGACCGATTAGAGTTTCCAGCATTGGGTTAAACAAAAAAAAAAATAAAAATAAAGATAAAAAATTAAACCAAAATCGCAGTATTTTAATTTGGTTTTTTATCCCGGCGGTACTTTCCCAAGGGGTTAGAAATGAAAAATGTTTCTCTTTGTTTCCCTAATAATTAAAAAACCCGGCACGTGACCCCCGGGTATCAAACCCGTAAACATTTTACCGTCAATAAAAAAGTTTATAAATTATGAAAGCCAAGCATTTTTAAATTGGCTCTTTTTGGCAGAATTTGAGGGAAAAGGAAATTTAAAAACCCTTTTCCCTCCGGGGTTTCTTTCCCCTCCCCGGTTTTTAAAATTTGGTCACGACATCGGAACGAGGGGGAAGGGATTTTGATCTTGGTCACATCACGCACACGCTCTTTAACTTGTTAACTTGTCCTGGTAGAAATTGAACTTAACTACTATTGGTCGTGTTTTACTGTTTACATAATTTCCAATACGATGGGCCCTGTCTATTTTTATTTTTTCTCTGGCGTCAGTAATATTGAGTGTATTTTGAAGAAAGCTATAAATTTTGTTCATACAATTTTCGGATTTTCTCTCATCAAACGATTTACAATTCATCAAGACCAAAGAATAATAGGTTGTCCCTCATAGATCGGGATTGAAGATCTTGTACCTCTTCTAATAGATTGTGATTTTGTTTTTTTTCAGGGTATCATAGTCATTCGAAAGCTGTTTTTATACGATCTCTCTCCCCCTTTAGGACTGAGTCAATAGATTTCTGTTTCTCAAGCAGTTCATCACACGTTTGGGAATCCATAGCACGACTGGCTTCTACATCTAATTATTCGACCGTTATTTTCTAAAACTGATGATTCAAGCGAGGAGACTCTATTTTCCATCAGGGTCATTTTCTGTGACATTGATGATAATTGCTGTTCAATATTATCAAGTTTTTGCAGACGATTTTCTAATGAATTCAGTTTATCAAGTACAGTTTGTTGAAACTCGCTAGTTTGTGGTGTTTGAGAAATGAACGGCTGGTTCACTGGCTGCGATAATGCCTGAGATAATGGCGATGTCGGAATCATGTGATTTTGATACGACGAAGGAGTAAAATATTGAAGAGGCATAATCTGGGGCATTACACCTTGGGGAGACGCCGCCATATTCATTGATTGAGACATTTTTGTACAGTTTGTTTTGACGTTTAGCGGGAGTTTCACTCACCAATACTGGGGACGTTTGTGATTTAGTCCTTTTTTTAGATCCTTTGTTCCGTAGACCCATTCGAAATTTTATGTTTTATATCCAAATCTGAACAATTTCACATTTTGTGTAGTCCATATTCAATCAAATCCAACTTTTACACTTATTTGTTATAAATTTACAAGATTTTGCTCTTTAAATCCGTCTGTTTCTTTAAATTTTTATTTGAAAATTTTTATACAGAAATTTTGACCGCCATACTTCACGCATGCGCACTATTATTATTATTAAATGAAAGATATTTGCATTGTATTTATACAGTTGACTGGTTACTAAACAATTAGATATGACATGTATATATGTTGTAAATATTGTTTGTAAAAAGTATGTTAAAACTATAAAGTTGTAAATATGTTATGTTAACTTTAAAGTAAATTATGATTTTATTTCTTTGCTGAATAATATTTGCAATTATTTGTTTGACACTGTATTTATTCAAACTTTGATGAATATATAAAAGTAATGGTACTGATACTTAATTACTTCACCAAAAAAGTACTGGTACTGCAGTACCGAGCTAAAATCTAGTACTGGTACTGGTAATGGTACTGCAAAATTTGCCAAGTACTGGTACTGGTACTTAAGTACTACACCCTTAGTACTGATGCAGCTCTGGAAGGCATGCAATTTTAATATGGTGATACATTAATTACATTCCATGAAAATGTTTAAAGATATAAAATATCTCATGACATGTTTGTTCAGTTTACATTACACCTTTAATTCAGCAAACATAAAGTCTTCACAAAAAGTAGTATGCAATCGTACCTATATTACATACGAATGTATGTAATATTTTTCTTGTTTATACCTACATTGACTAGTCCATTTTTGATGCGGTTCACGTCGTCTGCTTTAAAATAAGCATTACAATCAAGCAGGCTGGACATGGAAGGATTTAGGTACTGTAAATCTTAAATGGAAAGCCTTGATTTTTAGGGCCAACATCATCCTACTGCCTAGTATGATCATTGATTTGCATACCAGTCTTATAGGTTGTAGTAGTGATTTTAAATGTTTGCAGTTTGCAAAAACTTACCACAGGTTTGGTAAACAAATCTTTAGATGTAGATAAAGGGGCACTCCCTACATCTAGCAGATTATATTCTCGAAACATAAAGTTTGTGCTTAATGAAAGTAAAATAATAAATAAATACAATGTCAAAGTAGAATTTATGCTGAAAGAAACCTCATTTTACCACAATTTATCAATTAAGAGGCGTTCTGAAATAAATTGCATCAACCTATTTATTGTACAGCAACAACTCTACATAGATTATTGACTGGTTTACAGTACTGCAACATACATGTATTTTAACAGCTGATTTTATCGATAATGATTGGGAATGTATAGATGAAACGTTTAGTTTAAGTTAAAATATTTTCAAAGATTCTATTATTTATGTTTTGGAGATTATTTAGTTTGACAGTTATAGGGTATGTCCCTCTAGGCCAAATTGTATGAAAGTGGTTGTTAATAAAAGCTCTAATATATTTTAGGCAACTGCTGTGAACAAAGCAGTGCATATAAAATGAAAATGGGATGGCAGAACTACCGACATGGAAAGTACAGAGTTGATACTGGAGCAAAAGGTGGATAAGCACGAATGATGTATTACACATTTGGTAGTCTGACAGATGAAATCAAAGTGCTGCAGCACTGAATGCGACGGACATGCAACCGGAGAGACATTAAGGTTTTTTTTAGAAAAAAAAACAACACAAAAGATATAACAGAGAAAATTTGTTCCATACAAGTTCGAGATTTGTAGAGCAATATATTTTTTTAAAAAACTGTCAACGAAATATTTCTAAAATAAAACCATGCAAATAAACTTCAATCATAATACATAATACATGTGAGAATGTTAATTAGAATTGCTTCGTGTTATATCATAGTGGGCATATAGACAATAAAATATAAGTCATTTGTATTTTTATTTCTCTTGGATATGTCTCATTAAAAATATTTTTGGTTAAAATCATCAGCAATTAATGGTGTAATTTTTTGAGATTTTTTTTCCATTTACGTCACTTAAGCACTACTGTGTTTAGTTGTCCCTTTCAATTTCACACTTTATTCCATTTTCAACTTGTTTGCTTTCTTACAATTGTATAGAATTTCTTAAAGTATTGCATGAACACATGTAAACAAAATAACTATCCGCTGGTTTATTTACTCGTCCGAAAGTTAGCACAGATGATGCAGAATCTATTTTTAGAATAGTGTTATCTTCTGGTCGAAGGCTATTATAATCACTCATATCGTGACCTAGAAAACTATGTAAACAAGACACAAGAATCGGAAGTAGAACTGATATTATAACTTCCTTCAATAAAGATTACCATAAAAGACTACATGGTGGTAAAGTGTTGAAAAAACTCCCTTGTTACATGCATTATTTATAATACTAACCATTGTTCTGTAGTCTAATTTATTAATAACTGCTGGATATTCAGCTAAACCCGCGATATGAGTCACGAAAAGAGTTCTTCTTTTATTAATGCGCGAGTTATTCTAAAGTCACGAACACCTTTTGATCTGTTAATAAAAATGTTTTGTTTAATGGGGAAATATTTATTTCCTGCTTATAATTTCTATGAATTATTCAGCTTACTCCTTAATTATAGCATAATTTGCTGTCCTACTTTTTCGACAGCGGTAAATCGTTTCAGCAGTTATTTGCATAATTGCGCAATAATACTACGGGGCGTTTTTACCAATCAAATACGTTTATATTTTAACTTGGATAACTTAATTTGAAATTGAAAAGGCTAAATATGGAAGTTTTTAAGATATCCCGACGAAGTATGGGAGTTTCATAGGATCAAATTCATGTACTATTTCGTGGGCTGTTATTCGGTTGAGGACACATTGCGCGATTGTAGCCGACGAAATCCAATGTGTAGATGACAAAGCACTGAACGCGCCTGAGGGCGCGTCCGTCGCAAAAATTAGAAATCAAGCGCTTAGTTACTATTTCACGGACGGAGAAAGTAACATGGGTAGTGTGAAGGACTATGACTTCTCATTGGCTTTACCATCAGGAAAAGTGATTGACAGCTATACTGATGTAGACCAAAAGACATGCAGTTTCACAGAGTATTTAAGAGCTAACAGTTTGTGTGCGTCACAGTGCCATATATACCTGAGATAAAAAAAGAAGGAGAACAAAAGTTTTATGATAAATGGAGCCCCTGTAGAAAAGGGCGACAGAACTATTAACATAAAGTACAGCAAAATAAAGCACTCATTATATTCTGAAGAACAATCTGGGGTATTTGCCAATCAATATTGCAATGCTTTAATGGGAGTCCAGAAAAAGATAATTCATGAATATGAGCCGTTTGAAGATGGGTATGTGGTTTCTAGAACACAGTCTTCCTAGAAAGAGATGGAAACGTTTATAATTGTCCAGAAGTTTCATCGCAGCAACATTTTGTATTGAATGGGCGAAATCAAATATTTGGTTTTTAAGTTGATGATAGTAATTGTTTGGTTCTTGATAAATCACAATTGTTCATAACAATAATTACATGTACATTCATTTAAAAATGGTTGATAAACGGAAATTTATTTTGTAGTAGTATCAATCGTTGTTCTGTTTTAATGTGAAATTTTATGGAACTGACATATATACCACAAAGCACATTTGTGGGATATGTTTGTTTTTAGTGACAGTTCTTGTTCTATTTAGTTGAAAAATAATCATTTTGTTTAGTTTGCCTAGTGGAGCCTTCAGTTCTAACCCACATGGCAAAACTTTGTTTTTATGTTTTTAACTTTTAAATTACCTGAAAAAATAAATCGTGTTTTGAATACCCTTTTATTTTCATGTTGTATGCTGTATGCTGTATGTAGTTGCCCCAGATTGTTATCAATTGGAAGTTGAACCTGAAGCGATTATTCATTGATGAGTGTAGATACCTTTGATTTTGTACTTTGATGAGTCACTGTAATTAAAGAGTAAAAGTTGTTACACTGGCTTTGCTGCCCTATGTTTTAAAGGGAATGTAATTATACTTTTTAACAAACAACTATAGCCCATCTATACACCATCAGTAAGGGAAACAATATTATCATCTACACATTTCTTGCTGCCATTTGTCTTAAAGTAGCAGTGCGTAACTGAATGGTTTGCCTGCTGACTGCACTGTAAAATCAGTGAAAATGCTTAATGCTCAGGGAAAAATAAGGGACATTTTCTATTTGATGGAAACAGTTAATTTGCGTTACTTTGGCAACAGTAGCATACGGGATGATACCAAAGATGTCAAAGTACTGTACTACTATTTCTATCACTGAACCTGTGACCAGATATCAATTTCTTGTAACCAACTGTTTTTAAAAAATGTCGAAAATGATGGGGTTTCTTTCAGCCATTTTAGCTCACAAGAGTTAGATTTGTTTACAATACACGCAAAAAAATAAATAATTTCGATGGTTTAAAAGCTTGTCACAGACTTAGTGGATCAAACAGTAGTATACAAAATAGAGAGAAGTTTGTTTGCCAGTTTATTTTAAAACAACATTTTAGATGCATAACTATTTGCATTGGAAACTGTTCAGAAATAAATAGAGCTCTATGTTTAATTCAATAAACAAACAAGAGCCACCGCCGGGCGGGGGCAACGCTCGACTTTTTACATTCTCTAAAAGCAAACAAAGAAATGTTTGAACAAAATCTTAACATTTCCTTTTTATAAAATTAATCATTCTGTCTTGTCACATTAGATTTTTTCTATATATTTTTTTTATATATAAATATACTAATTTATATATATATATATAAATAGAGACATGCAATTCTATAAATAGAAACACACAATTCTATAAATAGAAAATTCTATAAATAGATACACATGGTGGAGTCACATGGTGACACGTGGTGGTGTCACGTGGTGGGTGTCACGTGGTGGAGTCACGTGGTGGAGTCACGTGGTGGAGTCACGTGGTGGAGTCACGTGGTGGAGTCACGTGGTGGAGTCACGTGGTGGAGTCACGTGGTGGAGTCACGTGGTGGAGTCACGTGGTGGAGTGACGTGGTGGAGTGACGTGGTGGAGTGACGTGGTGGAGACACGTGGTGGAGACACGTGGTGGAGACACGTGGTGGAGACACGTGGTGGAGTCACGTGGTGGAGTCACGTGGTGGAGTCACGTGGTGGAGGCACGTGGTGGAGTCACGTGGTGGAGTCACGTGGTGGAGTCACGTGGTGGAGTCACGTGGTGGAGTCACGTGGTGGAGTCACGTGGTGGAGTCACGTGGTGGAGACACGTGGTGGAGTCACGTGGTGAAGTCACGTGGTGGAGTCACGTGGTGGAGACACGTGGTGGAATCATGTGGTGAAGTCACGTGGTGAAGTCACGATAAACAACAAGGTCTTGTCCTTAAGTATGTTCTGTTACAATATGAAGTTGATCCCTTCAATAATAGCAAAGTTACAGCCAATTACAGCCAAAACAAAGTCAAGGTCATTAATGAGTGAAGGTCAAGGTCTGTCGGGTTATTTTCAAGGGTTATCCTTGAAGATTATTATGTTCAAGTTTGAAGACAATCCATTGAAAAATAACAAAGTTACAGCCAATAATAGCCAAAAACATGAAAATTTCAATAATTTGACCTTCAAAGTCAAGGTCATTTATGAGTGAAGGTCAAGGTCTGTCTAGTTATTTTTAAGGGTTATCCCTGAAGATTATTATGTTTAAGTTTGAATACAATCCATTCAAAAATAACAAAGTTACAGCCAATAATAGCCCAAAAAAATGAAAATTTCAATAATTTGACCTTCAAAGTCAAGGTCATTTATGAGTGAAGGTCAAGGTCTGGCTGGTTATTTTTAAGGGATATCCTTGAAGATTATTATGTTCAAGTTTGAAGACAATCCATTCAAAAATAACAAAGTTACAGCCAATAACAGCATGAACAAGCAAAATTTGGACTTTTAACCTTGAAGGTCAAGGTCATTTATGGATGAAGGTCAAGGTTAGTGTGGTCTACTGAAAGGTCTTGTCGTGGCCAAGGGTTGTTGTGGCCAAGTATGAAGACAATACACCAAGAAATAAAAAAGTTATGATCCAGGTACAAGTTTGTGGACGGGAACGGCAACGGCAACGCCGACCCGACTATAACAATACCTCTACTTTAAAAAAAAAAAAAGTCGAGCTAAAAATCTGATATATCGTGATTCCTTTTTAGCTCAGCTCTAAGGTGAGTTACTGTCATTGCCGCTGTTTGTCGTCTGTCGGTGTGTTTCTCAACATTGCCCTTGTGATCACAATACAGGTCACATTTGGTATCACATCTTCATCAAAATTGTTCAGAATGTTTATCTTATTATTTTCTAAGTCAATTTTCTATCTGGGTTATCTGGGGTCATAAACTAGGTCACTAGTTCAAATCAAAGAAAAAACATAGAGAACACTTAGGATGCTGTATTTTCAACTTGAACAGGGAATATTTGTCTGGATAATCTTTAGGTCGAGTTTGAATCTGGGTCATATGGGGTAAAAATAGGTCAAATCAATTTTTTTTTTTGAACACTACATGTCTTTGTTTCAGTTGGAACAACTTGTAACTTTATCATAAGTCAAATATGTAGGTCAAAATTGAAACTTGGTCTTTTGGGGTTAAAAGTCCTAAAATTGGATCCCTTCTGGAGAACATTTGGCAAATTTTTAGTACTGCCTACAAAGAGCTCATAAGGTTTATTTTCTAATTTCCTACATACGGTTTACTCAGATTTCTAATAATGTGTACTCTATGATAGATTTGTCATGCAATCATCAATGTAGAATCAGAAAGTTTCAAGAGAGGTCTGTATTTAAGTTCTTTTATTATTGTTTCCGTTTGATTTATGACCTGTTCTAAAAATAAGTAACGCGAACTCGAGATCAGCCTAGAAATTTAAACTAGCAGTTAAACATAAAAAACCCACATACTTCGGAAAACTATGAACATCAATGTTTATTAATTAAAAAGTATATATATTATTGTCTAATGTTCAATCATCTGGATTTGTTTCATATTCAATATCCTACAAATCAACATTAACACCAATATCAGTAGAACCTGATAGTTCTAGTACATTAAACAACATTTTATTTCTGGTCTTCTAGTACAAGTGTCTACATGTTTCTGTGGTTTCACATTGTGTAAATTCCAGTGAATACAATGCGATAAAGTCCCGCTTGAAGAAAATCCGTTACATAAAATCGAAAGCATTCTGCGTGAATAGGGTTTGACGTATCAATTCGTCCACGAGCTCTCAAATCCACGTATTCATCCACCTTTGCACCATAAGCCGTCTCTGCTAAACTGCAATTTTTTTCTACTGTACTTGTACGATTTCTTGTGGAGTATACATGACACGGTAACGCCCTTAATTAATACAACGAAGTATCCTCTTTAACTGACGAAGACCAAGACGTATGTTGTGGCGACAAAAGAGAAGTAAAACATTTTCTGCGTACTTGAAGTCAGCATGAAAGTACTGCGTAATCACTTCTAACCTGGTGCTTCCGTTTCCAGATGGCAATAGAGATGACACATCTGTTGACTCAGGAGTCACTTTCAATAAAATGATAAAGGCAAACATCAACGGGATCTCCATGTTTACGACCTTAAAAGAAATAGGAATAAATGAAATATAGCGTTATAAAAACAAAGGGCTGGGGATGTAAACATGAAATATTGTTATCCACTGCCAACAACTAAACATTTTATCGTTAGACAAACCTAACCCCCCTGACTAGCAGGTATATTTCTGTCAGTTCAACCAGAACAAAATGTATTGACCGCTGCTTTTTGACACCATGTAATCAATAAAATGCGGCACCGTATCTGGCGCCTTTGATAAAACTAACATATCTTAATCGTTTCAACTGTTAGCATGGAAAATATAACAATCAGATAAAATTATAATAATAAACGGAATGTTTATTGTATATATAAATAATGACAATTACCTGTAAGCAGCTACATCGAATTAGCCAGTTTTTCTTCGTGTAACAACCTTTTGCAAGAGACCGTTGAATTCAAATACCCGCGTCTTATGTATTCTGTTCTTAATTTTTAAGTATTAAGAATTAATTTTTAAATATTAAGAATTAAATTTTAAATATTAAGAATTAAATAATAAGTTTTAAGTTTTAAATATTAAGTTCAAATGTCCCTCCAGGGCTTCCATAGATAAGGTGACGCACTGCTTCTGGATGAACACACTTACTTAGTCAAAAAAAATGCCCACCGTGATTGCAGCGTTCACTTCGCACTTCGTTCAATAACCGATAACCGAGGTTAGTTTTTGTCAAACAGGCAGGAATTGTGCAATTAAGTGGCTAAATGGTAAATGGACCAATATTTTTTATTGTACACCTAATTGGAAGAAATGAATTAGCGCATACAGTTGCTGAAACATTATAATTTAAACGCTATCAAAAAAGTTTCCATAAAAAAGTGTTGTTTTTTTTCAAGATCATTCGTGAAAATGACGACCTGACTAATAATAATAAAAATAATAATAATACACATTACTTTATGATTTTTACATTCGATGTACCTGGGACTTTTTCCAATCTACTCGTGGCAAATTACACTTAATTTAGCAGATGAAACGTAATTGAGACCATTTTTACGACGTAACGCCGAATTCGCGAATAAAGCACTGGAGCAACGGCAGTTATCTCATTAAAAGTAGCTAAATCTTATTTTTCCAGCTTCCTTCCATTGTTATACGACACTTGAAGTTTGACAAATGTCTAAGGTTTACAGAATATGAAAAAAAATGTTTTGAATGTGTAAAATGAACATATTTATTTGACGAAACACAAAAGTCGCCTTTGAAACGGTAATTAGGTTGTCTTTCTCAAGAATGATCTAAAGAAGTAAACATATTCCTGCTATCTCATCCATACCAGCAGAAAAGAAAGTGTTATTAGTTTTAAATCAAGTCTTAAGATACTCAGGTTAAACACGCATAGATGGCACCAAACTCTATCTCTAGAGCTTAGATATTTGGCATTGAAAATTTTCTAGTGGATGTCTACCAAGTTTGTTCTAATAAAAGCCTTAGGGTCAAAATTGCCCCCGCCCCAGGGATCATTGATTTTCCTAATATGTATAATTATAGTAAAAACTTTAAAAAATCGTCTTGTAAAAATCAAAAGAGGTAGAGCTTAGATATTTGGCATGTGACATTTTCTAATAGATGTTTACCAAGTTTGTCTCAATAAAATCCCTAGGGTCAAAATTCAACCCCGCCCAGGGGATCATTGATTTTCCTTATAAGTATATAGTAAAATCTTAAAAATCTTCTTGTGACAATCCAAAACCGCTATAGATTAGATATTTGGCATGAAACATCTTCTAGTGGATGTCTACCAAGTTTGTTCAAATAAAAGCCCTAGAGTCAAACTTGACCCAGCCATGGGGATCATTGATTTTCTTTATATATACATATATATAGTAAAATCTTAAAAAATCTTCTTGTAAAAATCCTAAAGACCTAAAGTTTAGATATTTGGCATGAAACATGTTCTAGTATATGTCTACCATGTTTGTTGAAATTAAACCCTTAGGGTCAAAATTGGCCCCGCCCCAGGGGATCGAGGTCATCAGTTAAATTCCCAGCCATGTCAAATGTTTGTTTTCCCTCTCTTTCATGCTCCTGAAGGGAGGCATAATATAATCGCACCGTTTATCTGTCCGTCTGTCCCACTTCATTCGTGTTCGGACTGTAACTTTGTCATACATTGAGGTATTTTGAATTAACTTGGCACAAATGTCTACCACATCAAGACGATGTGCCGCGTCCAAGAATTACGTCTCTACCTCAAAGGTCAAGGTCACACTATCATTTTGAAGTTTCACATTATCGCAATAAGAGTAAAAAGGTGACTGTAACTTTGTAATGCATCGAATGATTTTAAAATAACTAGGCATAAATGTCTACCACATCAAGACCAATAATTACGTCCCTACCTCAAAGTTCAAGGTTACACTACCATTTTGAAGTTCACTTTATCACAATTAGAGTTTATAGGTACACACATTCGTGTCCGGGCTGTAACTTTGCCATGCATCGAAGGATTTTAAAATAACTAGTCATAAATGTCTACCACATCAAGACGACATGTCGCGACAAAGACCCATGTCCCTACCTTCAAGGTCAAGGTCACACTTATAGTTTGAAGGTACTCATTCTCTCGAGAAGAGTTTGAAGATACACATTCATGTCCGGACTGTAACTTTGTCATGCATGGAAGGATTTTAAAATAACTTGGCATAAATGTCTACCACATCAAGGCAATGTGTCGCGGCTAAGGCTCATGCCCGTCTGTCCGTGTGTCCCCACTTACTCAACAATCATGTCCAGACTGTAACTTTGTCATGCATTGAGGGATTTTGAAATAATTTGGCACAAATGTCTATCTCATAACAACAATTTGTCGCGTCCAGGAACCATGTCCCTTCTTCAAAGGTCAAGGTCACACTTATATTTTGAAGGTTCATGCTATCGCAATTAGAGATTACAGGTACAATAATACAAAGAACAATATTCAGCAATTAGTTACTTCCATTCTCTTTTCATAATACCTGCATGCTTAAGAAACCTTTTCGGGGGCATTCGTCACTTAGGTGACGGCTCTTGTTCTATCATCTTTTTATCAGCTTACCTCTCACTTAGTGACAGGCTGAACTGTTTAATAAAATGGCTGCCAGAGTTAAAAATTAGAAAACAATAACATCTAAACAACATCTTAACCACTAGTTCAGTTTTGAAATAATTTTACACAAAAAACTCTTTGGTGAAGGTGTACAAAAATTGTCAGATTTAGCTGTCCGTTTTCAAATTGTGCTTCTGTGGTGAAAAAGGGGCTAAACTTTGACCTTTTGACCTATTTCTCAGGTGAGCGGTCCAGGGCCCTCTTGGCCCTCTTGTTAATCTATTGAGTGCGCAACAACTAGTTATTATAAAAACTTCTTCTCATTACTTTGTAAATAATAATGGGGATTTTAGAGGTCAGATAAGAAACTTAAATTGATAAAATTCTTACAATTAATGCTACATTCCTCCAAATATCAAAACAGTAATTAAGAAATTAAAAATATCCACAAGTCAGATAACATTGTATCAACTGAAGGAATTTTTAAAGCAAGGTTTTTCGATCTCATTATTTTACTCATTTTTTTTCATTGCAAATTACAAGAATCTCTCTGAACTCATTCTATTTATATAATTAACTATTCTTTGAATATACAGATACATCTTAAAATTTCCATTCTTTTTAAAGGTTTGAAAGTTTGTAGTATAAAAAAATAATAATGATCTATACGAACTCTTAAGTGTTTATGAACTTATTAATATGTTGCTTTACACAAATGTTATAAACTAATACAATTTATAATCTTTACATATCATATATACTGATACAGTAATTGTAAGGTACACTGGGGATGCTCCCCGACCCCTTTGTACCTATGACCGGGTTAAACTAAATTATAAAAAAAAGAATATTCCTGAAAAAATTGTAATGCTGGTTAAAGTATAATGTCCAAGCAGCCGTATGCGCAAATTCATTTCTTTAAATTTGATTTAGAATAAAATAGTTTGGTTCATTTACTTACTGTGTTACTCGTTTTGGCAATAACGCGTTACTTTTATGTTATTTGCACATTCCTGCGTTACTGGATATGCACGGTGACATCTATAAAAATTTCTGTTTTTAGTTACTACTTAATGTGCTAGTCAAATTTGCCTAAGTTTATTATAATTACATATAGAATAATAAAAGAATACCTTAAATGGCACATTAGAAAAGCTGTAAGATCGCATGCTTTGAGATGTAATCCGTTCGATGTAGTCAACATCTTCATATGTCATATCCTTAATATCTCCTCCACTTGGCGATTTTTTCCAACGATTAAAGAAACATTTTACTTTCTTATGAAAAGAACTCCTGATTTTAAATTTCTCATCTTGAGATTGACTGAGTCCTATATCTTTCTGTAACACATCTCTACACGATATTGAAGGAAGCGATTTCGATCGTGGGCATGACATATCAACTGATATGTATATAAATAACTTCAACCTTAAGAATTTCTTTTAAAGTGCATTATTTTTGTAATTATGCACATTTACCGTTGTAAATATGCATATTTTGTAATAATAAATGCAAAATGTCTGGCCGCATTCTAATTTTGGATAAATTCAATTACATTCATTATCCATAATTAATTTTATATATATCCAAAATACATTTAGCTGTATAATCTGTATATACATGTCGTATAATAGAATCGTTTTAAATCACACGAAACGTATTAAATCATTGAATGTCCAAATGGTAAAATAATTACACTACATTCTAATATGTACCACGTTCCATCGTTTACTTAAATGTGAGATAACATTGACAGGAAGTTCCTAACTGTGATAACAAATTCCCACACTGTATGTTAACACATACATTGATTTTATTGTGAGGTTTAACATGAGTTTACCGTACAAAGAATTTAGCATGCACAATATTAAAAACATCTAAATCAAAACACTAAAACCCTTCTATAACTAATACAATAGTGGTACATGTGTATGAACATTGACTTTTATTAATAATTTCTGGGGTCTAGCAGGGACTGGACTGGGGGTGCTTTTGGGTAGTATTACATCTTACCCATGTGTTAAAAAGTAGAACAGTATACCTCCACAAAATTTAGTGTTATTTATATGTTCTCACGTTGTCAAAATTAAAGTTAGAAAATAGTTTCAACTACAATATTCATTTGCTTTAATGAAAAACATTTGCGAATAGTTACTTTGTACATGTACGAATATTTCGGTGTAATAGGAAGTGCATGCTGTCATTCCATTAACTTATAATGAATGAAATCCGCGTTTTGGTAAATCTGTATTCAAATAAACAAGAGGGACACGATGACCCTAATATCGCTCAACTGAATACAACTTCTTTGAACGAAGAAGTAATATTGCAAACTATTTGCGAAAGCAGATATAAAATCTAAATCATAAAGTTCATATTTGTAATAGTGCATGTATATATAAAAACATAACTGGTTGCATTTGCTATGGGAAAACAATAGTTACTAAGGAAGTCACTGGTTGCTATACAAAATCAATGGTTTCCTTGGAAGTGACTGAATTCTGTGAAATTCAATGGTAGATTCACAAGTTGCTAAGAAAATTAAATACTTGCTATGAAGTCACTGGTTGCTATAGAAGTCAATGGTTGATTTGGAAAGCAAGCAGTTGCTATGGAAAGTCAATGGTTCTTATCGAGTGAGGATACATTAAAATTAAAAGACAAATCAGAAGAATGTGAAAATGGTTGATTTGGAAAGCAAGCAGTTACTATTTAAAGTCACTGTTGTGCTATAGAAGACGTCATGAGAAATATTTGCAGCAATCAATTCACTGCAGGGAAAAGTCAATGATTCTTATCGAGGGAGGATATATTAAAATTAAAAGACAAATCAGAAGAACGTGAAAATATTATCCCCTTTGTGTGTACATATAATCCATCTTTACTTAATATAGGTAAAATATTTAACCAATATTGGAGCCTTTTGAAATTTTCTCCAAATGAAAGTGTACGTAAATTATACAAATACAAACCAATTGTTGCTTATAAGAGACCGAGAAATTTACAAGACAATTTAGTTCATACTCATTTAAATGCCACATTCATGGTTGGTTCAGTCTCTAAATGCTGTCGACCTCGTTGTACTTATTGTAATAATATTGTTAAATCTAATAATTTTTTGAAGTACTACTATACCTAAAGAATTTCCTATAAAACGTGATTTTTCATGTATATCTTTAGATGTCATTTATCTTATAACTTGTAAAAAATGTAAAAAACAATATGTTGGTCAAACTCAGCAAAAAGGTAGCCAAAGAATGAATAGTCACAAATTTGATATTAAACACTTTCCTGACACTATTACCAGTGTATCTGAACATTTTAATTCTGAAGGGCATTCTGTCAAAGATTTTTCATTCATGCCAATTGATAAAGTAAAGAATAATTGGCAAAGATTATTAAAAGAAACTTCATGGATGTATAAGCTAGGTACAATTATTCCTGATGGCATGAATTTCAAAACACTTTATTAATTTCTAGATTATAATTCTTCATTTTAATATATAGAGGATATTCAAGTTTTTTCAATAAATACATGATTTATTTTCGTCGAGTGGTATGAAAATAAATATTTCATGAGTGGCGGTTGCCACGAGTGAAGTATGGTAATTTTCATGCCACAAATGCTGCTGTACTTTGAGATATGGGTTGGAAACCAATATTTGTAAAACAGTGGGGTGCTGTTACAAGGCAGTATTGTAGATTTTTAAAGATGCATGACTCTAGATTAAATAAAAAAGTTTTTGAATGGGTTAAATTGTCATCTAATACAAGATGAATAACAGGAATATTTCGTATAATGGAAATGTACAGAAACATTGGAATGTTTAATATAGATAATTTACATAGATGTACTAAAACTGTTGTAGACACTTTAGAAAATAAGCTGTTACAGATTGAAATTGATAAATGGAAGCAAACTGTAAACAGAGTTGATTCAGTAAGAGGTAATGGTTGTAATAAGTTGAGATCTTACAGACTTATAAAGTCTCATTTTGTAACTGAACACTATGTTAAAGAACCACTTCCATTTCATTTTCGAAGTGCTATGGCAAAATTTAGATGCGGTGTGGCACCGATTAGAATAGAAACTGGGCGGTATGAAAATCTTAATGTACATGACAGAACTTGTTTCAATAGTTTAAACTGTATTGAAGATGAAGAACATGTTTTACTGAAATGTCCATTGTACACCTCCATAAGAGAGGAACTATACACACAGAGTAGAGGAGTTTTTAATGGGTTTGATAATTTATCTGATAAGGAGAAATTTTGTATATTATTCACTGATGTAAACATAGTTAAATATACAGCCAAAGCCTGTTTTAACAAAGGAAAATTTTACTGTACTGTAAATAATGTAAATGTCTTTTTAATAGTACAGTGTTTATTTTAACATTTGAATTGTATTATTAGTAGTTATTTTTATTACTACATTCTTATATGGAAAAGTAATGAGGAAATAGTTTTCATTTTTTAGTCCAGGCACACAATTATAAAGAACTTGAAATTGTGGATATATACTATCAGCATCAATTTGAAGCATTGGGGTTTGGATAATTGTTTCTAAAATAACTTCACTTAATGCTGATATTTCAGATAACAGTTAACAATGGATCAATTTATTGTCAATAACTTTTTTTTGTGACACACTTGTTAATAGTGTAAAATTTATTGGATACATAATACTAGACTAGTATCAGATGGACACACAGTTTCCTCATGATCCATATACATTTAAACTTCACATTATTAACAACATTGTATAAATATAGTTAACAATATTTTAGGCCAAGTCATTATTTCAATACTTGGTCTTTTAAAATAGATGCTATGTAACGTTTTAAGTAATGTATAGATTGATTTGTCTCTTATATTTCTGTATTGAAAGGCATACGTATTTTATTATGTTTTAAACTACAGTTTTATATCATGTTGTACGTATGAAGAGACATTAATAAACTATTTGACTTGACTTGACTTGACTACAATGGTTCTTATGGAAATTCAATGGTCTATAGTTGCTATGAAAAGGCAATACATGTAGTTGCTTTCAGAGTCGCTAATTGCTATACTTAAGGACAATGAAAACACACGGTCGGGATAATTGCATTTTAACAAGGAAAATATATTTATTTTAAATATTTTTTTACAGTTTCATTAAACCGAATGCATTTCGGTCATTTAGATATCAAAGTTATGAAAAATTATTGCATTTTAATCAAGTTATTGCATGATAAAGACTGTACCCGAAAAATCAAAAGTATCACTTTTGGCTAATTGTGATAAGATCACAACAGAAAACAGATTTAATCAATTCAAGGTTACTTTATGAAATGAAATTTTTTTTTTAAATGTTAATTATTAACTTGTTTTTCACACCTTTCTAGAAATGTTAGACACAAATGAGCAATTAAAATGTTTATGAAAATGAATATTAAACTATGCCAATGGTCAGTTTTAGAAATCGTAAGAGCTCACATTGAAAATGAATATACACACTTTTCCTCTATTAAAGGTGTTTAATTTCAAACAATACTGAAGATTTGCTAGCAAATTGTATGCAATGGTTCTACAAAGAATTAACCTCTGGGTAGATTTAGGAGAGATTCAGTCTGGTCTATCTTACAATCAAATTTTGTATTATCCAAGCGCCAACCGTTTTGGTGTCCATCGGTCTACAATTTCTCGGCATCACCAGCGTTTTCGCACTACACTACAGGCCGAATGGCGCCAGATTCCACATGCGACTATCCGCACCGTAAGGTCTATGAAGCGACGATGTACATCTGTAAGAGACGCTGATGGAGGATATTGTCGTTTCCAAAGATCCGATAGACATTTATGAGTGACTTTGTTTTGGATTTTCATTTTGATTTTTGCCTTTGTTAAGTTGCATTACTGTGATGAAAAAGTGTGATTTTGGGATTTTCACCTAAGGTTCTTCGATTTACTGGTGTACATTTGATTTTAAACATTTTGAATTATTTTCAGATGTTAAGTTTGCTTTTTGTAGTCAAGTTATGATATATATCTAATGGAGTCGTTAGTGTTTTGTTTTCATGTAATAAAATGCATATAGTGCGGGCGTGCGTTTTCATTGTCCTTAAGTATATTTGAAGTCCATGTTTTGCTATAGAAGACGCCATGAGACGCCTGTATATAAGAAATATTTGCAGCAATCAATTCACTGCAGGGAAAACATGCTAACGTTTTTATAAGTGAACATTTTACTCATACTCACAAATTAATGCAGTATGAATGAGTGTAAGTTCAATACTGAATTTATTGCACAAGTTGAATAATATTATTTTATTCAACGAGTGCAATAAATACAGTAATTAACTTACACGAATTTAATATTCTATTTATCACAGACGTTTAAAGTATTGTTTCCGTGACGTCACAATATCCGTCCCGAGGTGACCCGCCCATTGGGCGGTAACGAGGCTTGCCGAGCGGGTGACCGAGGGACGGATATTCCGATCCGAACAGCAAACATATGTCAGATGTTTTTTCTTGCATATTCTACCATATTCCATTATATTTTAAATTCTTTATCTTTATTTCCAATGAAAATTTATATCATTACAACCGTAACTACTTTCATTCAACAGCGTATGAATTACAAAATCATTCATAACGGTAAAATGACGTCATCTTTATCGTGCCATTGTACAGCACGCGACTTATCTGGGATGAAATTTCCGGCATGGGTAAAACTAGCGGAAACGCCAGTCTGATATGCAAAGAAAAATCACTACTAGTTTAAATTCCAACGTGGTAACATCTTTCATTAAAATCCACAGCCGATGTTTATATAGCAGCTGATATGGTTTAAAATGCCGAATTCCGTCATCTAACATTCAGATAAGTATTTTATTTGCCATAATTGTTTTTTTTTAACTGTTAGAGATGGTATTCTATGATTTTAAGTTTTACCTCTCATGTACATTGTATTTCATAGTTAGCGAGTTCGCTACCTTTGTTCTCTACCTTGCCTTAATTAAATAAATCAGTTAGCTTTAGTACAATATAAAAGTGCATGATTTATTTAATTTCCGACTGTTTAATACATTTGAATATTCTTTTATTTTTCGAAAATCCAATTTTCTAGTTATCTAGACACATCAGCACGAACACGTGCTCAGATAAAGTGATTCAACATTGACGATTTATACTGTTTATCTATATATTTGGTTTATATTTCCATATATTACGAATTTCAATTACAGCAGTATATGCCCTATCTGTAGCAGAATTCTGTCGTTATTCATTGAATGAATTTAGTTGGGTTTTTTTTCTCCGCATAATATAAACTTAAATGATTTTGCGTACATTTTATTTCTTATACCAATTCTTGTGTGGTGTCAATTATCATCCACTTTTTCAGTAGGTGGTTAAAACAAGATAAAATGAACAGAAATGGTAATGTACAACTTTCGTGAAAAACCCTTAGAATTATACCCTATCGAACACAGACAACTGAATTTACTTCAGGCTGGTTATATTTGTTTAAACAAGTGCCAGCTCTTTTTAGAGACTTGTTACTATACCTGTAAATAAAATGGGTAGCTTAAATATTTAAAGCTTTTACAATCTTAACATTTTTGATGTTGGTCGTATAAAACCTCTGGTTCAATGCCGATTTAAATTAATTAGTTCTACCACGTGGTCTTAGACCGTTAGATGTGGGCGTGGTCTTTGGTAATGTATAAACTATGTATATATTTGACATTGTTGGGTAGAGCAGGTTATTATCCCCCGCCGAAAAGGCGGCGGGGGATATAGAAATAGTCTCCGTCCGTCCTTCCGTCCGTCCGACCTTCCGTCCGTCCTTCCGCACTCACAGGAGAGTAATTATGTGGCTAGAGGGACAATAGGTAACTGTTCTTTCTCTTTGATGTCATTCATTCCGTAATGCTTTTATGTGGCTATTTTCTTTTGTGTGGCTAAAAAGAACAATAGAGAGAACAATAGAGTAGCCACATAATTACTGTCCTGTGAGAAAGTCCGTCCGACATTTTTGTCCGGAGCATATCTCTAAAATAGGTGGATAGACCTCATTGAGGAGGAGTGCAGTGCACAAGAATGATAACTCTACCTTGCATGATTTTTGAGTTATTGCCCTTTGTTATTTTTCAAAATTGATTTTTGTCCAGAGCATAACTCCAAAAGCCTATGAGATATCAACATGAAACTTCATAGGTGCATAGGTCTCACTCAGGAGGTGTGCACTGCACAAGAATGATAACTCTACCTTTTATAATTTTTGAGTTAGTGCCCTTTGTTATTTTTCATACATAATTTTTCACCCGAGTGGAGCATAACTCAAAAGTGTTTGAGATGTCAACATGAAATGTCATAGGTGGATAGATTTTATTGAGGAGAAATGCTGTGCAAAAGAATGATAACTCTTCCCTGTACAATTTTTTAGTTATTGCCCTTTGTTCTTTTTCATACTATTTTGTCCGGAGCTTATCTCAAAAAGTATTTGAGGTATCAACTTAAAACTTCATAGGTGGATGGATCTCATTGAAGAAAAGTGCAGTGCACAAGAACGATAACTCTACCCTGCATAATTGTTTAGTTATTGCCCTTTTTTATTTTTCAAAATTAATTTTTGTCCAGAGCATAACTCAAAAGGCCTTTGAGATATCATTATGAAACTTCATAGGTGCATAGATCTAACTCAGGAGGTGTGCAGTGCACAAGAATGATAACTCTACCTTTTATAATTTTTGAGTTATTGCCCTTTGTTATTTTTCATACTTAATTTTTCAATTCAATTTTTTTCTCAAAAAGTATTTGAGGTATCAACTTGAAACTTCATAGGTGGATAGATTTTACTGAGGAGGGATGCAGCACACAAGAATGATAACCTACCCTGCATTATTTTTCAGTTATTGCCCTTTGTTATTTTCAGCCATCAGTATTCACATAGGTTTCAAATCTGTAATCACTATAGCCATCAGTTTTCATTACCAAAAGACCTCTTAAAATGGAATTATTCTGCTCTACTACATATACATTCTTCCAATGAGCAAACACATTCGGCGGGGGATGGCCATGTTGACATGGCTCTTGTTTTCACTAATTATCTTGCTGGGAGGCCACATATTTTTAACATTTTTTTTCTACACTCACATGCGAATAAAGTCGCATTTGGTAATAAGGGTTTATCGCAACATGAACTTGCAGTGCGATCAGCCGTGTAAAATGCACATCTGCTCAGTACTATAAATTCTGTGTTTACCTTATAATTATTTCTTACTCAATATTAAATCTTTTCCGATTATACGCTTCGTTTTGTGTATCGCCTTTTTTCATTCCTGCCAGCTATAAATTAAGGAATTGACGTAGTTTCTGGACACTATGCTACGACTGACCGTGTATAATTGGCGTCCGCGCCGAAGCGCGGCGCCCCTTTATTTCGGCGCGGACGCCCCTTTATGGAATGAAATCAGATTTTGTGAAAGGGCGACAGCAACTTCTCGAGCCTTTTATAGTTGTTCATAATAAAAGCCGATCATTCCGATCGGTATGAGGGTGCTTGATTATTAATTAGTCGCGATATGTACAATGAATGGCGAACTGCAGAATTTCGCAATGCAAACATTTTCAAATGAATAACCTTTTCCGTCAATAAATCGCGCTCTTCGGGGTATTTTTGTTTATCATTTTGTAGTACCAGTGGGTTATTATGGTATGTTATTCCGAAAGCTGTTAATAGAATGATGAGTTGATGACCTAAATATTCCGAAAATCTATTTATAGAGGGATGTACTCCTATCGGTAATTCCCGGTCTCTCCCGGGATTTACTAGTGACCGGCGAATAGTACCACACGTTTATTGTCCGGTCTCTCCCGGTTTTGGAGTAGATGTTTGATATCGTTACAGAACAAACACAGATCAACTCTCAAATTCATTAATTATTATTATACATAAACATACAATTCGAAAAAAAAAACAACACAAATCGCATGTTTTATTTTATCTTTATGAGATAAAAACAATAAATATGTACAATTATTTAATTTTACCCATGAAATATGGTGCTATATCAGTCAAATATATTTCATATTTTTTAAAAATAAATATGAAATATAAATATGAAAGTGGGCGGAGTCAAAACTCATATTTATTTTAAGGGACTTCTTTCGCCATTTTGTTTGAAAAATCTGATAAATACAAAGCAACTTTTTGTTGAATTTCGTTTTGAAAACTATCTAGAATGATAGAAAATGATCTAACTAAGAAAATTAATCCGAACACCAATATCTTTAATTCAGTGGTTAACGCTGTACAGACGTTTTTAGAGTTGTTTACGTGACGTCACAATGTAGCGCTAAATATCGCGTGCAAAACAAGACAATAATTATATATTACTGCGCGCTGTACAATTGCAGTTGCGTAGCAAGCAAAGGGGGTACGCAACCATTTTTCTTTGATAATGAAATTAATTAAAAAGGTTATTTTTTCGTTTTTCGTGAAATATGGTATATATTTTCACTCAACATGATAAAATGCCACATATTTTCACTCGCCGTCCCGGCTCGTGAAAATATATTCCATATTTCACTCAAACGAAAAAATATCCTCTTATAATTGAGAAAAAATGTACATTTTTATGGTATTAATATGACACTATCAACTTTGAAACATTTTATTTAATTTGTTATTCGTGTTTAGTAAAGATGCCGAGGAATTATTCAAAGTTACAAATCAGATTTTATGAATTATTCAATTGATTGATAATTTAAAAAATGATAAAGAAAAATACAAATGTACATGTATATGGTTTAAGAATAAACAATATTATATATTGAAAGATTAACCATGATTTACTGACTTTTCATAAAATCTGTATTTTTTTTTTTATTAAAATAGATATTACAATTATTGTATAATAAACAATTATGCTCAACATGATCAACATGGTAATATAACAAGTGTCATATTGTGAACAGATACCTTAAGAGGGGGTCCTCGCTAATAGCGATAACATAATAAGGGACAATTACACAAGTATGGTGTTGATCATGCGTTACACATATGGATTATAAATGATTGTATACATGTATATCCGTTGCTATTAATAACCACGATCATAAAGAAATAACAAGTTCTAGCGTGCCAATCAAAGTTATAAATAATGAACAATTTCTTTCGTCCGTTCATTCATAAGTGATATACAATTCTGGTAAAACCCAATGAACCATTGAAAAGTTTATAAGAATATCTTGTCATCATATATCTATACTAGTTCGTCTGCACCTGCTGCTTGGACGCCCTTTGATGCTTTGCATCAATGCTTTTCTTGTTTATCTGTTATCATGTGTTTAACTGTTTTCCTTGTCTTTCTATGTAGCATAATCAAAAGTATTGGCGGGTCATCGGCACGTGAGTCTAATCCCATAAGTCATCAAAGGACGTACACCTGTTGTCTTTTCTTATGAAGAAATTGGTCATTCAAGCAGTAAACAATATGGCATTGTGGAATGGCATGGTTTTTGGTTGACAGCTAACAAAGATCAATATGGCGTCGAGGTAATCGCATATTTGATAAACAGTTCTTCTTTTTTTTACACTTACTTCACATATATAACTTCACTTACGATAAGATACGATAATTGTTACTAAACTATAAAGCATCGAATGCAGAACTTTTCCATGAATAGAACTGTTCTCGCACATATATCTCCCCTTTGATTTGAATAGTTAAACAAGTTTAACAAGTTTATTTATCTTTTCCCAGAAGGTCATAGACCCATGCGGTACAATATGCAAAACATATAATATGGCAAACGTGCAAAATTGACATGATCTCTTACATGCATTACAGTAGCACATTTTACATAGGAAATGAAAACATGTATTTACCTATTGAATGATGAACATGTTTATAGTAATTCATTTTCGTCGTATGTGTCAAAAGTATATATGCAACATAAGTTTTACGTGTGACAAAAATCAAATTGTACTGACTTTACATATTAGATTGGATCTATCACTAGTGAAGAAGATAATTTGACAGATTAAAATCTTTCTCAATTAATCATGTTGATAACGAAAGTGTGAATTTTTTTTATACATTTTTACATACTGCATACACCATTGTTGTCATTTATAATGTGTAAAGCATTTATTTAACAAATTTGATTGTGCACGGGAGATAATTGCTATGGTCTTATGGCTCGTAATTTACATATTACGGGTACTTTCAGTCCACGTAAATGTGGGAAAAATATTTTTTAAAAAATGCCTTTGCTGTGTTTTTATCACACGTTATACAAAAATATTGTTTTGCATATGTCATTTTATTCAAAAAGTGTGCATAGTTAATTTTCCATATGTTGACTTTCTAAAATTTTCTTGTTATCTCATCTGTAGGGCTGTAGCTTTAAGTCCTAGCCGATATCATTGTACTGAGTGTATACTTGCTTAAAGTGACGCTGTATTCCTTTTTCATTGTCAAGTCGTATTTTACAAGAATAACTATTTTAATAGGCTATAGTGAATGTACAACAATATCTTATTACAAATTGATTTGGTAAAATATAAAAAATATCACAATATATTATGATACAATGTACTGATACAGAATGTGACTTGAATTCAATGTAAGAATATAAGTATATGTATGACTCCCCCTCGTAATATAAGTGAAAGTCTATATTACCTTAAAAAAGTTAGTGATTGTAATAACAATATTAAGAAAGGTATTTTCTGATTGGCGAATTTTATTTCATAAAATATTGTGTGGCCCTCAATACACGCTATTATGTGCATTTCGGTGCAATGAATGCTGTCCGTCAACATCATCTCATTATATACGGAGATCTCTGAGAGTTCACCTTCGCCTCGTTTTCTCTTTAGCTCTGAATATGTTATTTTCTACTGGATTTGCCATACCATACGACTCCATTTCCCAGACCGTATTGTAACAGAATTTAGCATATTTAGCGCTTATTATCATAGTTTCAGCACCATTGCGTTGCTATGTAGCTGTCCAAGCATTTTCGCTGGGAGCTGTCTTTCATATTTTATTCATTACATTATTTCATATTTTGTTTTCATTGACACTTATTTGCACCAAATGCTTAATAAAGTCACGGCCTTATCCCATTCAATTATGTTTGTTATTTCTTTGTCTGCAACTGTTAAATAAACCTCTTCATTTTAAGGCCGTTATGTGTTAAGAGGTTCTACTCAACATAGTAAACAGGTTCTACTAAACATAGTAAATACAAAATAGAAGATTCTTGGTTCTACTTGTGGCGTTAAAATGGTGTGATTATATTTCGCTTTCACAACATCATCTTGCTAATTGATGACATCATAATGTCCCTATTTACCTTTAGAGACTATTTATGTGTTAGGCAATTTTCCGGCTGATATCGAACCTCAATTATTTTTATAAATTAAAACCCGCATAGAAATTAAACAACACTTACAATTATCCGTTTAAATCGGCCTTCCGCTCTATCTCGGAAATGCCGTTCGCTCGTTTTACTGTACACAGCGACAGTTTGCCGGGTGTGTTTATGACGTCAGTAGTTCGGTAAATGTCTCCGAAAAAACGACGTGAAGACTTATATTTGTTCGTTTACAATTTTTTTACCTCGGAAGAACCCAAAAAGTTGCTTTCAGTGGTTAGATAGTCAGTTTCACGAAGAATGATCACGAAAAGCAAATACAAAATGTACTTTCTTTGATAATTTTGTAAATAATGCGCTAATTCATTTCAGTATAATTATTTTTCGTCAGATACCGTGTTGGACATTTTACTCGTTTCTACCATATTCCGTGTGACATTTTGCACAATACTGATTTATTTTCACAATTATACATCACGGGATATAAACGGCAATAATTGGTGTATATCGAATCAAAGTTAAGTTTTCCGCAGTTTTCTTTCCACAAAACATTTTCAGTAACAATATATCAAATCATAATTATTGTTTGTTTATTTGTCTGTTTTGTACGGTGGCACAAAGGTGACATGTGTGTGTTTTTATTTATCTCGTGGCCACGAGATACTAGAAATTTCGACTTACATTGTACGACTTACATTGGTTGCCGGTGAAAGCAATGATTGAATTTAAGATACTTTATTTATTTCATGTTTAGCTGTTGCACATTGACATAGCACCTATGTATTTAACAGAACAATTTAATAGGATCAAATTGTCCACACATTCCCAACACATCCTTCCCATTTTCTTAATTGCTTTTTAGTGTGTGTGTGTGGGGGGGGGGGGGTTGTAAAATCACACTTTCCACATTTCCGTGTTTATCGGATGTTTCATGTGTCTAAAGCACACATACAAACATCATGTGGAGATACAACAAGTTCAAAACCCACCCTATTGTAAACTGTGCAATATTCATGTGTTAACTAAGTTTTAAATGGCGTGTATGCGCCAGTTAGTCTGTCACGTTTTTTTATACTAATAATGTTTTTGTAACATTTTTTAATAGATGTTTGTCAATATTCTATATTCATTTATTTACTAAGACTTTGATTCATATTGTGTTGATAAAAGTTGATAAAAGGGGAACTTGTGGTTATTTACTTGTTGGGAATAATTTTAAAGCATCCGATTTTACAAGAAAAAGAGTCAGTTCAGGCCTCAGCACGCCCTATTTTGGCCATTCCGCGGTACTTTCCCACACGTGAAGTATATGATCGTTTTATTCACAGGGATGAGAAGAATATGATTAGTGAAAAGATATGTTCGAACAGGTGGGATACAATACAACGTCTGAAGAACACCTGAACTACAAATTAAAGGAAGCCTTGTGTTGTTTTAGGTCGGGCGTGTAAATGCCATTGTCAAAAGTGACCACACTAATAAGTTTAAGTTTAACTTTTAATAGTTTGTCCAGGCACCCGGTTCTCCATCTCCATCATACAATCGTACTCTATCTTATATTATCTAAACTCTTGGTGACTCATAACTTTGGCCATTCTAGTAATGTAACTAAGTCGAAATTTCGAGTTACTAAGTCGAAATTTCAAGTTACTAAGTCGAAATTTCGAGTTACTAAGTCGAAATTTTGAGATAAGTAACTCGAAATTTCGCGTTAGTATATCGAAATTTCGAGTTAGTAAGTCGAAATTTCGAGTTAGTTACTCGAAATTTCCAGATAGGTAACTCGAAAATTCGAGTTAGTAAGTCGAAATTTCGAGATATATAACTCGAAATTTCGAGTTAGTATGTCGAAATTTCGAGTAAGTAAGTCGAAATTCCGCATTAGTAACTCGATATTTCGAGATAGATAACTCGAAATTTTGAGTTAGTAAGTCGAAATTTCGAGCTAATAAAACACACACTTTGCACTGATGCTCTTCCGTAAATACCTGATGGAATGCACTTAAAAATATAAAAGCGTAGCGATTTTTTGGGGAGTGGTGAGGGGGTGGGGGAAATGTCAAACAAAATAAAATGCAATATACTGATGTTTGGTAAGAAATCAAAAGAGCATGGGTTTTTTTAATTGACACCCGGGCCTATAAATACTATGCAGACATATTCCTCGTACGGTAGGCAGGTACATGTAATACGGAATTTAAAAATATGGGAGTTTACTCCCATCGTTTAAACTTTCATTACCTTAATCTTATTTGGTTTGAGTTGTCGATGTTGAACATTTTTAAATCTTGACGAAAATGTGCTGTTGAAAGATCCCAACCTTCCTCGGATTTTTTCTCTTTCATAAAAGTTACTTAGTCGCCAAGGTATGCACGTTAACTTAGTATCACCCGTGGTTTCTCGTAGAGTTTCGTAAAGTATTTCGTCATCTGTCTGTACTAATCGTGTGGGTGCACTGTTGAGGCGTTTTTCGCCGATAGGTGCAAGATAAAGTTTCTGTTGTCAAAACGATCGAGTTAAAATGATATGGGTAGGTCGTCATTATCTGTAAAATATATTTTTATGAGAGAAAATTTAAGTAATCATATGTAAAGATAAATCAGAATAAAACCACTGCCATTATTTACTTACCCCAAAACCGTATCCGTTCTTTTGCTATTCGTATACATGGCATAGTTACATGTACTATGTTCAAATCTTACCGATATATGACAAAAAGAGCCAAGGAACTTCATTATTTTGGCAAAAGCATGTGAAATTGTACCAGACTGAAAAAAAAAATAATAAATAAAAGTTAAATATATTATTAGAATTTCAGGTATATTAAGCATAAAGATCTAAATATTTAATTAATGCTATTCATGCATTTTCAACTGTGATGTGATACTCATCGTGATTTACAATAACACTTTCCTCTTTACTATTCCGTTGTTATTTAAATGATTTTCTATGACGTATACATGTATATGTTGACCAATAGGGTCATTTTGTACATGTATGTTTGCATTTGATTTATTAAAATGCAATTAAGGACATATTGCACATAAGAAAAATTTTACAATAACTAACCGCGTAGTACAATTAGTTAGACTACATGCGCTACTTAATCAGTGCCTCAATTGGCAAAAATAATAAGCTTCTTTCGTAATTAACAACAGTTACTTGCTATATCTGTGAATATTCTATAAATGGAATTTATGTTCTATACTCCGTCGACTGCTTTGCGATTTTGTTTCTGAAACGGATTATAACTGGCCTGCTATATTATAGGTATGATGCAATAAAAACACTCGTAGTACTAAAACTCGCCCGGGAAAAAACATTAAAAATTTTATGAAGTCTTTTTCTTTCTTAAAGTGTCTGTTTTGGAAAGAAAACAAAATATACTGTTATTAAGATCAGAAATGGCATGTAGCAAAATATATTGCCATTTGCTGTGTTTATCCTGCAAGAGACTAAAGACTGGTACTGAGTTCGTACATTGATAATGGTATTTTTTAACACGAGAAAACATGGCGGTTGGGCGTGTCCATTTAAGCATCCCTCATTGAAGTTTTTTGACGTCCATTTTGTTATCATGTGATATTGAATTATTCGCTTTGATTGGCAAATGGCAGGCGGTGTACATGTAGAACTGCATTCGGAACTGCCTCGGCTATTATCTATAATAACCTCGGAAACAATACGGATTGAAAGTAGTTCTACCACATGGTTTCAGATGTAAACAGAAACGGAGATAATGTAAAACGAATGTATATATTTGACATCTAATGTGTGTCCCGGTACTCTTATGCTTGAAAATATGTCTGACAACAATTTGCAATTTAAGTATGCCCACTGATGTTCAATTTTAAACAAATCCGAATAAATGTCAACAGGTTGGTTTTTTGTACTTTCGGTTTCTACAACCATAATAATAAATATATAAATAATGTATTGTTTGCTATTGTACCTATGAATTCACTCATTTTAGGTGGACTTTTACTACATATATTGGATATAAACTTGTCAACAGCTCCAAGCATTAACTTACTATTTGTTTACATGTTTAGTTTCTTAGCGTAGGTTAGACCGAAATACCGCATCCGTTCTGTGTATTCATACTATTGTGTTCGAAGACTGACGGAAAGGGCCGAGTAGTTGCGATCGTATAGGAACGGCGATAATAAAGATCCTTTATATTGTCGAAAGATCCTATAGAAAGGACCATTTAATTAAAAGAGCTCCCATTTAATTAAAAGAGCTCAAAAATTTATAATTGGCTGGCAACCTTAATATATAGTGCTAATTGATTCACCTTGATTCATTAATTCTGGAATCAACCGTGAACTTATCAACAAACGAGCTGGAAGGAGAATTACCGGAAGTTACCATTGTTTACATTTTTGATAGTTGACAGCCACGTCTTCTTGTGTTTGTAAACATTGAAACTGTCATATTCAGAGTGTATTTGATATAAATATATATCATTTATCGTTTTACACGATAGAATCAGCCGACTGTATTTTAAAGGGTTTGTGAAAATAAAATGTTTATCATTTTGATTATATCAGTATGTTTTATTGTATATATTTGTTAAAAAAAAGTTTATATATTGACCAAAACACAATTGTTTGTGTCAATATTAATTCTGCTGTGCGCTGATCAGACTCGTTTGCTCAACAAGTACTCATAGGTGTTCGGCACGTTGATTGGTCACTACCCCTCCCCTGACCCCCCCCCCCTCACCCACTCTTCAACCCTCCTACCCCTCAAACCCATGTAAACTACATATATATTTAGTAAAGGTATACAACTCCCCGCTCATTTTTCAGCACTCATCTTAATATGAACTCCATAACTCCAACATTTTTTCACCAATTTTCAATATCTTGGTACCAAATTGTAGGGAATTGATTACGCTTAAAGGAAATAAAGCTGTCATTACAATCATTTCAAGTTATAAAAACATAAACATGATTATATTTAGGTCTGCCTCTCTATGTCATGCCGCCAATACAAAGGACCACAATGGAAATAACAGCTTTTTTACCCTTTTTTGTGTTCCTATGCCGAAATAAATCTATCTATCTATCTTTAAGAAGATATGTAATCTCGAAGTCACTGCAAGTGTAACTCGACAGAGACCTGACCGCTGGGTTTTTTGTCAAAATTACCCGAATAAACGGCAGTTTATTCAAAATGGATGAATATTTTTTTTGCGCATATAAATATGATGAAATTATACTATTATTTGTAATAACTGTTCAATCAAAACATCATATAAAGCTATAACAAACCGTTTTTCCGATATGTTATAATGAGTGCTGAAAAATGAGCGGCGAGTTGCATACCTTTACTAAATATATATGTATCAATATTTTATTTTTTTGTGGGAAATGAAGGTAATTGAATTAAAAGCATAAACCAAAATATTAAAACATGTTTCAAATGGAAAAAATACTGTGGTTTACATGGGTTTGAGGGGTAGGAGGGTTGTAGAGTGGGTGAGGGGGGTCAGGGGAGGGGGAATTGACCAATCAACGCGCCGAACACCTATGCAAGTACTTGGATTCAATGATTTTGTGATCGCTTTTCGTCCGGCGTCCGTCCGGCGTCCGTCCGTAAACTTTTACTCTAAACGACATCTCCTCATAAACCGCTAAGCCAATTTCATCCAAACTTCACAGGAATGTTCCTTTGGTAGTCAACTTTAAATATTGTTCAAAGAATTTAATTCCAAGCAGAACTCTGGTTGCCATGGCAACCGAAAAAAAAATTAAAATATCTTCTTTTAGAAAACCGAAAGAGCTAGAGCTTAAATATTTGCTAGTCAGTGTCTACCAAGTTTGTTCAAATAAATGCCCTGGAGTCAAAATTGGCCCCGTCCCGGGGTCATTGATTTTCCTAATTTGTATACAGTAAAAACTTAAAAAATCTTCTTTTAAAAACCCCAAATAGCTAGAGCTTAGATATTAAGCATGAAACATCTTCTAGTGGGTGTCTTCCAAGTTTGTTCAAATAAAAGCCATGGGGAAAAATTAGCCCTGTCCCAGAGTGTCATTGATTTTCCTTATTTGTATATATTAAAAACTTAAAAAAACTTATTTAAAAAACCCAAATAGCTAGAGCTTAGATATTAACCATGAAACATCATCTAGTGGGTGTCTACCAATTTTATTCAAATAAAAGCCCTGGGGTAAAAATTGGCCCCGCCCCAGAGGGTCATTTTTTTCCCTATATGTATAATTATAGTAAAAACTTTAAAAAATCTTCTTTTAAAACCCCAAAGAGCTAGAGCTAAGATATTTAGCATGAAGCGTCTTCTAATGGGTGTCTACCAAGTTTGTTCAAATAAGGGCCCTTGGGTTAAAATTGGACCTGCCCCGGGGGTCATTGATTTCCCTTATATGTGTATAGTAAAAACTTAAAAAATCTTCTAATAAAAAACCCAAAGAGCTAGAGTTTAGATACTAAGCATGAAATATCTTATAGTGAGTGTCTAACAAGTTTGTTCAAATAAAAGCCCTGGGGTCAAAATTGACACCCCCTTTCCAGGGGTGTGTGTGTTTTTTCCCTATATGTATATAGTCACATTTTCTAATGGGTTTCTACCAAGTTTGTTCAAATAAAAGCCCCTGGTTTAAAATTGGCCTTAGCCCAGGGGCCTATATACAGGTGAGCGATTTCAGGGCCATCATGGCCCTCTTGTTTATTGGTATTATTTATTTTTGTGTGTTCTGGTGTTGTCTTACTCCATCTTTCCTTCTTGAGTCTATACTAATTTAAGTCAAATAAATAAACTAATAAATATTAATCTACATTGACCCTGTGTTAAAGGATTGTTACCCTGGTTGGTGTGTGTGTGTTTATAGATAAATATATATTAAATATAATCATTTATTATACCGAAAGGAATTTAAAATTACTTTGCTTATCAAAGAAAGCTCAGTAATATAAAGTAAATTTGTAGTACAAGAAAATTAACAATCTCGCAAATTCATTGGCCGCGAACAAATAGCATTTTATACAAAGATGATATTTCTTTGAATCAATATGCATTTAAATATCATTTTTGTATGATTTTTTTCTGATAAAAAATATTCTAAAAAAGTTATAAAAAAGACATTGTACAAACAAATTGTCACATTGAACGGAAAAATTATTTTAAAAAACTGTTGTAGATTAGCGAGGAACAAAATTAAATATACGAAATTGACTGGTATTTAAACTTGTATATAAAAAGAATGAAGTTGAAAACAAAATTTGAATAAACTGAAAGGAGATTTTCGAATACACGAAAAGAGATTTTGAATATTTGTTGAGAGAATAATTATTGAAATAAAGGGATCTGAAAGTGTAAATATATATTGAAAGGAACGGAAAGTGAAAATTCCTTTTTTTTTAGTGCGAGTAAAACACGAAAAGTGAATATAAGAAATAATTATGTGAAATAATTATGTGAAGTGAAAGGAGATATTAAAATGAACGAAAAAAAATGAAAACAGGGAGTGAAGTGAAAGAAGTGTAAAACACGAAAAGTGAAGATGAGAAATAATGAAGTAAAGTGAAAAGAGATAGTTAAAGGAACGAAAAGTGAAATTTGAAAACAGGAAGCGAAGTGAAAAGAAGCTGTTTAATACGAAAAGTGAAGATTAGGAATAATCATGTGGGGAGAAAAGTGACATTTCAACGAAAGTTAGGTTTTGAAATAAGGGAGTGAAATTTACAGAGATTGTGAAAACAGTAAATGTGAATTTGAAAAGTAGTAGAGAAAAGAGCGAAACGTGAAATCTTGAAATTATCAAGTAAAGTGAAAAGAAGTTGTGAAAAACACAAACAATGAATAAGAAATTATAAAGTGAAAGGATGAAAGGTTGTGAAAAACATGCCACACAAATCCAAAGTCCTTGTTAAGTCCCCTCATTTCAAGAGTATATATCCAAACAAGGTCGTTTTGCCACTCTCAAACTTTACTGACACAAGCTTGCAACCAGGTAGAACCACCAACCTATTGTAAGCTTACTGATAGTTTCCTAACAGTAAAGGATCCAAAATTCTTGTCAGGATTCTTATCCACATCATCACGCATGGAGAGTGATTTGAGGTCAGAAACCTTAATCAATCCCAGAGGTACAAACATTATATTGTAAAATGTCAGTTTCACAGGGTAAATTGGATCAACACCATCAAATTATCTTTAAGAGTGTAAGTTTTGTGTGTGCAAAAAATTAGAAATTTCTAGAAAATATTCATATTTCAAATTATGAAGAAAAATGAAAGCCATTGACAGTATATAGAAAATCAAATGGCATACATTGTTACAAAATCACGGTTTTCTGTCAAGAATTTATTATAGGCATTGTCCAAGAGGACTTATGATCAAAATCTTACATTGAAAAAAGGCCAACTTACTCAATATTGATCTAGTAAAATATTCTAAAATACACATAATTACCTTTCATAATATAATATAAACTTAATAAACGTTATAGATGACAGTGTTCAATTATAGACAAGCCTTGTATTGTAACGTGCACGAGCTAGCTGTTATATATATAATTTTTCTTATGGCTACTTTGCCAGTTAATTGGTTACAAATGATTATAAAATGATTTATTCAAACTTTGGAATCAAGTTTAATAAACTATTGTTTTGTAAATAACAGTAACGTGCCTTTATAGTTGTCGTGCTTTATTCTGGAGTTAAATGACTATTTGAGTTCAAAATGCATTTTCAGCATCAGATTTGGTTATGTAACATCTAATATGAACTCTGGCAAATTCGAAAATAGGGCTTGTAATAAATTGTTCAGGCAGATAGTGTCAAGAACACCGTTTTACTGCATACAGTGTATTTCAACTGCAGGCTCGGAAGAATCAAGACATTTTTCAAGGGGGTACATACTTTCATCAGTAGCAAAAAATCTGCAAGGCCAAGCACCTGTTTCTTTGTGATATTTTGCATGTATAGGGATTTGCCAAGAGAAAAACAATTTCCGGTTCCGGTTATGGTGGCAACACATGGTTTTCAAAGTCGATTAAAAAATGGCATTTCTACCAAAACCCCCCCTCCCCACATTATTGTACCCAGTCCCTCAACTCAACTAGAAATGGTGGTATACTAAGAAAACATTCTGCATTGAAATTCTGTAAATTTTAAAGACTTTTGAAGAACTGAAATCTGACCAAGATGCCCTTAAATAAACCTTCACAGAACTCGATAAATAATCAGAGAGATACTGACAATATGTCCTTTATAAGTGAATCAGAGCATAATATAGTCAAAGGGCAAGCTGTGCATCATGTCATGAAATGCTTGAAAATGATGATGATGGAGTTCAGTGTGACTTGTGTGATAAATGGTTTTGTATTGATGAAAGGTGTTCTGGAATGACCGAATCATTTCATGACCAAATGCATGATTTAGGACTTGTTGCAAATTTCCTTTGGTATTGTACAGGCTGTAGAGAAGCTATTCCAAGCGTGAAGAAAGTACTCAGTGCTATCACAAAGTTAACCGTCAAAAATGAAAAATTGGAGTCGCGAGTAAACGCATTAGAGGAGAAAATGGAAACTGTAAGTAACTTACATTTAGATTACCGCATGGATGAAGCAGTGAGAGATTACCATGAACGTGATAAAAGGAAAGGTAATTTGATTGTATATAATCTATCTGAACCAGCTGGTGAAAATACTCAGGAGAAACGTGATGATGATAAAATGAAAGTCCAAGAAATGTGTGTTACATTAAATATTGAAAATGCTAATGTTGAAAATGTTGAGCGTTTAGGCCGGGAGCGTGAGAACCTAGAGGAAAATCCTCGGCCATTGAAGGTATCATTTACAAATGATAGGGCTAAGTTAAATATTTTAAAAAACAGTGCAAAACTCAAGGAAAAAAATAACTTTGCAAAGGTGACTGTAACACCAGATTATACTTTCAGGCAAAGACAGATGAATAAAGAACTGAAACAAGAAGTAGCAAGAAGAAGAGTTATGGACAGGTCGTTCACATACAAGAAAATGAAAGCTGAATTAGCAAGTAAAGTAGCTTATAATTCTGGTCCTAGATTTCAGGAACCTGATGATGTTGAAATTTTGTCACCGTCTCAGCGGGAAAGTAGAATTCCAAGATTTAGCCAAAGATTTGCAAACAGTAGAATAGTAACGGCAAGTCCTAAGAAAAATGAACAGCTAGGTAGCTCGCAGATTCAAACAAGGGGTAAATCAAATTCAAAAGGTGCACAAGGATACAGTGCTTCTAAAAATGGCCCCCCCCTTTAGGAAAGAGCTTGGGTGGGAAGCCGCCCAGGCAGTAGACTGTGAAATAAATGACACTATAGTTAAAAGTTATAGTTCTGTTAATGTTTCCAGTTCATTAAGTTCAAAAGTTCCGTGTTTTGAAACCTCAAGGAATGAGGATGTACAAAGCACACCTGTTGAAGTTGAGTGTATGATCAGTTAGTCAAATGTAGATTTTGTTAATGTTGATTCTACTGAAATATTTCGTGAAAGTGACTCTGAATCTACTGAATTGTTTGTTGAAGGTAGTAGCACTGAAATTTATAGTGATAGTGACACTGAAGAATCTAGTTCTAGTCAATCTGCTAATACTAGTAGTACTGATATTTTATAGTGAAAGTGACAGAGACTATGTTGGTAGTGATGTAAATTCCGTATCTAGTCAATCAAGTGCAAGTAGTGATCAGTCTAGTCAAAACACAAGTATAAACTCTGTTGAAAGTTCAATTTTAATTGAAAATCAGAATGGCTTGAAATGTCTTTACACAAATGCAGACTCTATATCAAATAAATGGTCAGAACTTGAAGCATTAGTATACTTACATCAACCGGATATTGTAGGATTGACAGAAGCTTTTAAAAAGAATCTAGAAAATCCGAACCTTTCAAGTTATGTTTTACAAGGATATCATGTATTCTGTAATCCAAAATTTCAAAATGCTGCAAGTAGAGGAACTTTGTTGTTTGTGAGAGACTATTTAGACGTAACTGAATATAAAAAACTGAATGAAAATTCTGCTAAAGAGGCTATTTGGTGTGAAATTAAAATTAACAACTTAGAGAAGCTTCTCGTAGGATTAGTGTATAGATCTCCTAACTCGAGTGCGGAAAATAATGTAGCTATAAATGAAATGATTAGTGCATTGAATAATGAAACACAGTCGAGAGTAGTTGTTATGGGTGACTTCAACTATCGTGATATAGACTGGAAGCATTGGATTTCAAGTGCGCCAGAAAATCATGTAAGTCATGAATTTATAGAAGCTGTACGTGGTAGTTACCTTCATCAAAACATAGAATTTTATACAAGATACAGAAACGGTCAAAGACCAAGTACTTTAGATCTTGTTTTCTCATCAGAAGAACTTTTAGTGAACAATATTGAACACTTCAGTCCCCTGGGTAAAAGTGACCATATAGTGATTACCTTTGGTATTGACTGTAATTCCAACAATGAGGCATACATGAAAGAGTTTGACTTGTGTCTCCTGTAAGCTGATGGAAAAGGTGGTAAGGGATCAAGTAGTGAAACATATGAATGAAAACAATCTATTTTCAAATTCACAATATGGATTTAGAACACTGAGATCTTGTGCTCTACAGTTACTGGAAGTTATGGAAAAGTGGACGGAATGGATAGACGATAGTCAAAATTTTGATTGTACAGTAAAAACCCTCAATTAAGACCTAATCGGGACTGTACCAAAGTGGTCTTAATTGTGGGGTGGTCTTAATTGTGACTATTCTTATCATTTCTTACATACCTAATGATCATGGTCTATCTTAGTCATTTTGTTTGAACAAACAATATGTATGTTAACCTGCAAATACAATAAAAAAGTATGTTAAAATGTTACATCTGATGGGAAGAAAACATATTTCTGAAGAAATTTAATATCAAATTTTCTTTGTTCTGATTTCAATAATAATTATTGTATGAGGTACATAATTCACATATCATATCAGACTTTATTTCTTCACAAAACAAATTTGCATAAAGCAACATTAAACCACTATGAAATTAACATTCTCACCTTTTTTCATTAAATATCCCATAAATAACAGCTTTTGACACCTTGTGTAATCAAGTGTCATGCCTAAGAGCAATCAAGCAGATAATAACAACATAACAACACATTTAAGATCTAGGAAGGTGTTGATTTTAATATCAGTGGTCTCAATAGTGAGGTCAAATAAAGAACAAAATAAGGAATTGGGACTGAATTTGGTGGTCTTAAATGTGGATAAGTGAGGTGGTCTTAATTCTGGATCATGTAACCATTGACATAAAGAACAGAAAATTCCGTTCTTTTAAAAACTGGTCTTAAAAGCGGGGTGGTCTTAAATCCGAGGTGGTCTTTAGTAGGGATTCTACTGTATTTATTATGATTTTCAAAAGGCGTTTGACACTGTTCCATATGCTAGATTATTGACGAAACTTGAAAGTTATGGAATTAATGGTAAATTATTAAAATGGATTGAAGCTTTTCTCCGGGATAGAAGACAAAGGGTTGTAATTGGTAGTGAAAAATCTCAATGGACTGAAGTCACCAGCGGTATTCCACAGGGAAGTGTCTTAGGACCTACACTATTTTTGATTTACATTAACGACATAGAGGATGCCATTGAAGGAACATCGCGTTTATTTGCCGATGATACAAAACTCTACAATTTAGCGAATGATAATGCAGATATAGAAAAAATTCAATCTGACAATGACAAATTTAGTTTATGGAGTAAAAAGTGGTTACTTAAGTTTAATGCAAACAAGTGCACTACATTACACTACGGAAATCAAAATGTTAATAATACTTACCATCTTAAAGTAAACAACACCAGAAATGAAATTTCAAACAGTGAATCTGTAAGAGACCTTGGAGTTACTTTTGATGTAAATATGAAATTTAGACAGCAAATAAATGATTGCATCAATAAAGGAAATAAAATTACAGGACTAATGAGAAGAACATTTCTGCATTTCACAGTGAAATCTTTCGGGAAATTATTTAAAACCCTAGTTAGGCCTCATCTAGAATATGGCAACATTATTTGGAATCCTCGTTTTAAGAAAGACATCAATGCAATTGAATCAGTACAAAGACGAGCAACAAAACTAGTTAGTCAACTAAGAGATCTGTCATATGAACAACGACTTAAAACACTGAAATTGCCTTCGCTAGCATATCGTCGATTTAGAGGTGACATGATTGAAGTTTTTAAATTGTTACATAATAAGGAGGATATTAACTATGAAGTGTTTTTTTAATTAAATAACAATGCAAATACAAGAGGTCATGGGTATAAACTGAAAGTGAAATCATGTAGAACTGAGATTAGAAAGCATTTCTTTTCTCTACGGGTTATCTCGGACTGGAACAATTTACCAGAAGTGGTTGTGAATGCTCCTTCACTTAACAGTTTTAAAAACAGGTTGGACAAATTCATGGGAGCAACACAGTATACCACCATACCGGATCAGAACTGGGTACAAAGCCATGGGGGGGGGGGGGTTTATAGAAGACGATGACGTCTTGCGACCTCAACTCCAGTAAAGTAAAGTAAGTAAAGTGTTTCTATAGCTGCTATATTTGCAGGTAATTTTTGACAGAGTGACAGAAATTGGTTTTTAGGTCTCGGACCACAGTTGATTTTCGGCAAATATCGAATGAATCACAGTACCATGTATAGTTCTACCACTATATGACCTATACTGTGTCAAAGTGACGTAAAACCCAAAACAAACAAACAAAACAAAAGTTCTACCACAATACTTGTGACAATTTAGATGTTGATTTGCAATTTTTTGTGTAATATGTTGTTAATGAAATGATTCTTTTTTTTCCAGGTTTTATACTTTCACAGGAGGAAGCGTTTACATTGTGTGTGTGGTCAGGGACGGCCGAAATAGGAAATTTAGTGTGGAGTGCTACCTATCGGCAATTTAGGTATAAAACCACTAAATATCATTATAGAATCTAGGCAGAATAGAACAATCGTCAAAGTATTTCAACAAGAAACAACAACAACAAAAATTGTCCACCAAACAACAGGAATTTATTATTTTTGTATCATAAATTAGTCAATTGTTTTCAAAGATTCATAATAAACATTTTTCACAATCAATATACTAACAATAAATCTACTATGTAAGTATAACTCATGTGAGTCGAATTTCGATTACTTGACTTTCTCGATATGCCGAAGTAAAATGGAAGTCCCGATTTTTGTGCCCCCACGTTAGTGGCGGGCATTAAGATTTACCCTTGTCCGTCCGTCTGTCCGTCCGTCCTTCCGTCCGTCCGTCCGTTCACTTTTGTGTCGCACGTAACTCAAAAAGTATTTGACCTAGATTCATGAAACTTTACAGGAATGTTGATCAGCACGTGTAGTTGTGCACCTGGGTATTTTCGTGTGGATATTTTTAGTATTTTCAGAGTTATTGCCCTTGACTTAGTAAAATTTTGCAATTTTCAACATGTGTCACACGTAACTAAAAACGTATTTCACCTAGAGTCATGTTACTTTACAGGAATATTGATCAGCATGTGCAGTTGTGCACCAGGTATTTTCGTCTGGATTTATTTAGTATTTTTAGAGTTATTGCCCTTCACTTAGAATTTTTTTGCAATTTTCAACTTGTGTCGCAAGTTACTCAAAAAGGATTTGACAAAGTCATTAAACCTTATGGGCAGGTTGCTCATTATATTTAGATTCGCACCTGGGGTTTCGCTTGTGGATTTATCCAGTATTTGTAGAGTTATTTCCCTTGACTTAGTGAAAAGATTGACAGAACAGTGGCGCGGTGGGGGCACCCGTGTCCTATGGACACATTTCTAGTTCCCCTTTATTTCTTAATAAAAACCTATACATGAGTCTAAAGTTTAAAGTGTCGAAGTTTTCCCATGGTCCGTGGTTAACAAGTAATATTTTTGACACCTTCGTCGATCGACGGCTTCGATCTCGTGCCCATTTTCATTTTTACAACTGTTCTGACAGCGAAGATAATTTCAAATCAACTTATGTAACGGATGTTAGTTCTAACAGCTTTGCAGGCTATCATGTGTGTGATAAAACGCTCTAAGTGTTATTATATAAATTAGAAAATAAGTTTCGTAAAGCGAACTTCCGTGATGACCCGGTGTCGCGTGATATATATATATATATATAAAGTAATCGCCCTTCCCTTTTGATGCGCCTTTTGTAACATGCTTGTAAAGGTGAAAGCCTTTGTTTAAGGGCCAAACTTTCTTGCCGTCAGTTATTCGTGATTGGAACAACTTGCCTGTTATAATAACAGCCCTACAATATCCTCATTTAAAACTTTCTTAAACAAGGACAGGAAATATACACCAAAATACTTTTATACAGGTAGTCGTAAACTGCAGGTCCTTCACACTCGGCCGCATTAAATCACCACCTGTTTTTGAAAATCATTTCTCTTACCCCTTTGTGTAATAGTGGGCAAATTGAAACTACCCAACATTTCTTTTTCGAGTGCTGTGCATACGAAGCTGTCCGCAGAACACTCTTCCTTAACTTGCAAGACTTCAGCATAAACCTTCATAAAATTCTCTATGGTGACCCATCTCTTACATATTAGGACAACCTCATTATATTTACAAATGTACAAAATTATATAGAAAAAACGAAAAGATTTACTTAGGTCCATTCATATTGAGACTATAATCCTCTCTTACATATTAGGACAACCTCATTATATTTCCAAATGTACAAAATTATATAGAAAAAACGAAAAGATTTACTTAGATCCATTCATATTGAGACTATAATCCTCTCTTACCCTCTTTATTCTCTTTCCCACTATTTTGTTTTCTTCTTTTATGTATATTCTTACATTTTAGACATCTACTTGTAGTTAATATATACTATATAAGTTTATATATAAATATATAATTATTTATATGTATGTATAACTAATACTTATTCCCTTGTCTAGTATATAACTAACTATTAACTTATTTAAGACAAACCATATAGTTCGCCAAAGGAGAAGAATTCTATAAGACTTGTCTTTCATTCTCATCCTTTTCCATTGTGTAAAAATATTTTGTTTGTTATGTATTTGCATGTACATTATAAAACTTTCGGGAATAAATATGTTTTAAACCAAACTTTTGTCATTTAATTTAAGTAAGTTCCTTCGCTTTACCGAAGATCGTTAGGTGAGGTGAAAAACATGTCCCATACCGAGTAACTTTTAATTTCGACAGAAGTGGGTAAGAAAGGTCGGCGGACATAATGAAAAAAAAAACGGTCGGCGGTCCCGTAAAACACTTTATAAAAAAATGTTGGCCTTAACTCTGTATTATCGGCGCAGCAGTATTCCCGACATAGTCTTAGTATTTTGTCGTGTGCGGAAAGTATATAGAAACATTTCCTCTCGAAAACGGGTATAAAGTATGTTAATCAAATAATTTTAAGTCCCAGATTTACATAAAAATGTATATATAATTTGATTGGAATAAACAGTATAATTATGAAGCTGCATGCTTCCAACCACAATATTTCAAGAAAATCAAACTTAAGAAATATTTGCGCCATTTGCGCCAAAATATCTCTGTTGCGTAATTTAGTCATACCGGGAGCAGCAAAATTTCGACATTCGGAACTGCCTCGGCTATTATCTATAATAACCTCGGAAACAATACGGATTGAAAGTAGTTCTACCATGTGGTTTCAGATGATAACACAAACAGAGATAATGTAAAACGAATGTATATATTTGACTCCGGTACTCTTTTTCTTGAAAATATGTCTGACAACAATTTGTAATTTAAATATGCCCACTGATGTTCAATTTTTAACAAATCCGACTAAATGTCAACAGGTTGGTTTTTTGTACTTTCGGTTTCTACAACCATAATAATAAATATATAAATAATGTATTGTTTGCTTTTGTACCTATGAATTCACTTATTTTAGGTGGACTTTTACTACATATATTGGAAACAACCTTGTCAACAACTCCCAGCCTTAAATTACTATTTGTTTACATGTTTAGTTTCTTAGCGTAGGTAAGACCGAAACACCGCATCCATTCTGTGTATTCATACTATTGTGTTCGAGGTCCTTATCCGAAGACTGACGGAAAGGGTCGAGTAGTTGCGATTGAAATTTCGATACACGGTTCACTCGGTCATATATGTAGCATTAATACCTATGTTACTATATATAGTAACAAAATATAGGGTATTTCAGGGCCAATATGGCAACATCTAGGTCATTATGCAATTTTGGCCGCCTTGCTACTCGGCATTATTTTTCCATAATGGGCGAATGAATGAGCGCACGTGCAGAATGACGTAATCAACTCTCAGTGACTTTCAAGATGTCTGATGACGTTGAATAAACAATAGTCACTTGCCAATTTTATTTAAATCAATTTATCGATCACAATCAGCAAAGCTTAACATTGAAGATTTATAAACTCAAGACAATAAATTCCAAAAATGATTATAGATTGACAGTAGGAAAAGGTGAGACCGTTCGCATTTACTAGACCAAGACATCAGAAACGTTCTTGAAGGCACAAAACTTCATAAACAAGCAATTATCATAGTATTGCAAGCAATCCATAGGTCCCCTACCGGTTAGAAACCCATCAACATTCTGAAGGGCCATTGGCCATTCACTAATGTTTCAATTTTTCTCTATTTTAAGTAAATTTGTTGGAAAAGTTCTTTAAAAGTGATCACAGGAAACAGTTTTTATGAACAGACAGACAGACGGACTGAAGGACACTCTAAAGTTAATATTTGAAACATCCCTGTTACCAAAATATAACATTTTAAAAGCAAAATTCTTTAAGAGGAGATAACTCTTGAATTAAAGATGCAATTTCATAAAAAATCTCAGCTCTTTTTGACTTATCACAAATATTGTTATATTTGCCATGTTTTAAGCCTATTTTTTGCCAAGGCAACAGATATTTTTTCAAAATAGGAAGAACAGATAAGACATGCATAACCTCAAGACTGCTATCTACCCATATGTCAAGTTTCATAAAAATATTTCCAGTACTTGTTGCGTTATCACTGGATCCAGTTTATGTGTTAAATTTGCCATATTTGTTGCCATAGCAACCAGAATTTTCAACATAGGAAGAAAAGAAAAAGACGTGCATAATCTCAAGACTGCAATCTATCCATATACCAAGTTTCATAAAAATATTTTCAGTACTTTTCAAGTTTTCGCGGGATCCAGTTTTGTGGACTGACGGACTGACAGACAGACGGACGGACAGACGGACGGAGGGTAAACCTAAAGTCCCCTCCGGTAAACCGGTAGGGGACTAAAAAACTGGCACTATATCTAAATTCAATTCTCAAAAAAAGTAAAGCGTATTCATCGATAAAAACAACAATAAAACAACATTTTCTTATATTTATTTTGTGTTGTCTTGTTCTCTAAGTTATTGGGAGTGTTAAACTGTACTGTATGACAGATTTGTTTACGTTTCTTAGAAAGGGCGACAACCAAGATTAGCGGCGATGTCTAAACGCCGTATTTCGGACATATAGGTATTAAAGACGTTAATACTTGTTTGCTGCCCGCCATTATGCGACAATGGCCCTCGTGTTCATGATGTCCTTCGAGCCTGCGGCCCTCAGGCCATAATGCATATCTTCGGGCCATTATCGCATAATGGCGAGCAGCAACCAAGTATTAACCTCTAAATAATGTTCACTGTTACTATTTTTTTGAACATGAAATAGTAAAACGCTATTCAGAAAACAATAATCGATTTATACGCAGAAAGCCCGAGCGGGGCCGCAAGTATTTCATGCACCGCTTCCGTTTCCACTCGGAATACTCGACGATTATTATTGATCCGAAAAGTTGCGATTGTTCGTTATCGGATCATTGAGTTACATTGAAAATGGCGACGCCCGACTGGAACTGACACTGAAAATTTCATTGATAGGTTTAGAATTCTATGTATTCTTTAATTGTTTTTTAATTGATTTTCTTTTAAATATACACATGTAGTCTATAGCCGGGCAAGCCAATTTTTTGTTAATCGTTGATTTTTATTTTTTAAAGGGACTCCACTGAGGTTTTTTGACACGATGGGACTGAAAATATTTTTTCAAGATAAATGTACCATTTGATGTACGCTTAGACCACTAATCTTTGTGCAAAATTTAAAATCATTCGCTCACTTCGTTTTTCCAGGATAATTATTCAAATTGTAAAAAATGACCCAAAATGAAAAGCGTTTAAACGCTTTTCACTTAAATCGGGCTATAAAAAGCATAGAAATACGATTTTCAATTTATTTAAAAGTATATTTCTTTAATATCTTTGCATATATTTCTGTTTAAAGTGCCCCAGCTTCTTTATGTAAGAAATTCAAATGTTATGTTTTAGGCTTTTAAACCTCAGTGGAGTCCCTTTAATGTGTTGATTTATCAAAAAGGATATGTAAAAGTACTATTTATATGAAATGTATGTTTATTTTCTGATTTTGTACACCATTCATTCACCGGAAGTGTTATTTGGCATATCTCTGTGAGTAGATTCAGAAAATGTATTATTATCTATCTTATTATCTATCTGATAGGAGAGTTTCAATATTGCAGACAAAATCACTCATGCGTAAAAATACGTATAACTTTTTCGTTACTGGAGATAACATAGGCATGTTGCATATCAAAGGAATGATCTTGAGAAATGCTACAAGCTCGTACTAGCAAACCGGAAGTGAAATCACTCATGCGTAAAAAGCGATCTAGCTCCCTTATTTTTGGAAATACCTGGTCGTGTTTGGTATCGAACAAAAGGTTTTGACAAATGCTATAAGCCTACACCGTCAAACCGATAGTAAAATTACTCGTGCGTAAAATACACCGTTTCGAACGATATAACGGTTAAGCAAAATTGAATGTATTTGATTTTTAACAGTCATTGGACAGATTGAATAGTATTTATTAATGTTATTGTATTTGAAATTCTGGATTCCATTTGCAACATTTGTAACTATTTCGGCTCATTTGCATACATCTATTTTCTTCCATTGCAATTTATTCGTTCATGTATCGACTGTGTTAACTCAGTCTGTTAAATGCAAACAGCGGCGTGTGTATGAAATTCACGAGGAACTGACATCCTGTTAATTGAAAAAATATCTCAAAACAAACAATTAAAGGAAATAAAGAAATGCCTTTTCAGGATTCGAATCAGTATCTCTACGCTTACGGAACGAACACTCTATCCCGAACGGATAAGATATGAGTAATTGTTTAATAGTATGCTTTTATATAAGAATTATCAACACCTCTATTTGTCAATATTGATGTAAACAGATAATGAAAGAAATATTTGCTTTAAATTATTTCTCGAAGTATCTGGGCTTCTTAACAATTGATATAGGGGTCGAAATGTCTTACCCACTAGGGGTTGAAAAGTCATGTAAAAAGGGGACGAAGTGCCAAGGGGTCAAGAAGTCATCTTGATATTGTTTCGTTTCGATTCGTTTATTAATATCAGCTCAGTTTGCATATATACAAATACAAGAGCAAAAACATTATATAAATAAATAGAACATACAAAGTCACAATGATGAACAGCATGCAATATCTCAGACGACAACTTAATTAATGAGATTACATATGGTGAACATTAAATAATATATATGTTACATAAGAAAAAATGCGTAAAATAATCGTAAGGGGTGGAGAAGTCAAGTGGCCTAAATGTCTTACTTGCGATTGCAGGAATACTCTGGTGTTTTGTTGACATTAAGACCAAAACGGCCAAAAAGATTATTTTAGCTCAAATCTTGGAAAATCTGGCTGGTATATGTGAGCTCAATGGTCAATTCTACAGAAAGGTTTAGTGGTATGCTTAATTAGTCTGATCTATATTTTTTTTTAACTTTTAGCCAAAAATCAACTGCAATGTCGTTTTATTGTGTCGCCCCTACGGAGTAGTGGCGACATATAGGGATCACTTCTCCGTCGTCTGTCTGTCCGTCTGTCCGTCACAAAACTTGTCCGGACTACTCCTCATAAACTACTGGTGCAATTTCATCCAAACTTTACAGGAATGATCAGTACCAAGTCTAGTTGTGCATATTGTCAGCATTTTTCGGTTCAATGATTTTTGTGGGAGTTATGGCCCTTTAATAATTTTTATTTTTAAAGTTTGTCCAGACTACTTCTCTTATACCACTAATGCAATTTCAATGAAACTTTACAGGATTGATCTGTAGCTCAAGTCCTTGCGCATATTGCACGGATTTTTCGGTTGAATGATTTTGGCCGAGTTATGGCCCTTTGATAAAAAGGTTTTTTTTCTGTGTGTTGCCAGATACGCAAAAGCTTGTCCGGACTACTCCCCATAAACTACTGGTGCAATTTTATCAAAACTTTACAGGAATGATCAGTACCAAGTCTAGTTGTGCACTGTCCGTCTGTCTGTCCGTCTGTCACAAAATTTGTCCCAACATGAAATTGGCCATCATGAGGCGACACATGTGATTACTGATCGCCCTTGTTTCAAATCTTGGAATTTTCGTCTGGCTCTTGTGAGCCTTAGCCTTTATTCCGCCAAAATGGATATAGAGTTATTTAAAAAGGTAAAGGCCACCTTTTTTGCTGGTACAAGTTAGACTGTTAAATATAGTCTAGTATTTTGTTGGGATTTAAGCAAAACGTCACTGTGTTGTGTATTATCGAAATCACATATGATGAAAATCTTTTTAGATACCAGTATGTTAAAAGACATTTGCATCAAAGAAATATGTGGCCAAATAGTAAGCACAGTCAATACCCCAGGTCCTAGTTATTTTACAATCATTTAAAACAATTATATATCATGTTCAACTTATATATTGTGTTTAATCATGTTGTCCGTTTTTTACTATCAAAGACACCCAACTAAAACTTCATATAGGAAATGTCTGAAATCAAATCTACACCATGAAGGTACATGTAATAACTTTATGACAACCAGTTTCATTATAAAGCATCCAAATGTATAAAAATCGAGTAGTGACTAAAGGCATGTTATTTATCGGATGCGGGTGGGGGAGATTCCACAGTCAGTATTTTCTTAGTTAAATTATATCAATTACAATCTTGCTGGGATTGCCGCAGAAGAGATGAAGTTTTACAAACTATTAAAACAAGAGCCATGTTATCATGGCCATCCCCCGCCGAATGTGTTTGCTCATTGGAAGAATATATATGTAGTAGAGCAGAATAATTCAATTTTAAGAGGTCTTTTGGTAATGAAAACTTATGGCTGGAGTGATAAAAGCTATTGAAACCCATGTGAATACTGATGGCTGAAAATAACAAAGGGCAATAACTGAAAAATAATGCAGGGTAGGTTATCATTCTTGTGTGCTGCACTCCTCCTCAATGAGATCTATCCACCTATGAAGTTTCAAGTTGATACCTCTAACACTTTTTGAGATAAGCTCCGGACAAAAAGTATGAAAAATAACAAAGGGCAATAACTCTAAAATTATAAAGGGAAGAGTTATCATTCTTGCACACAGCATTCCCACTTAATAAGATCTATCCATCTATGAAGTTTCATGTTGACATCTCAAAGATTTTTATAAAGAAGTTATGCTCCACTCAGGTGAAAAATTAAGTATGAAAAATAACAAAGTGCAATAACTCAAAAATTATGAAAAGTATAGTTATCATTCTTGTGCACTGCACACCTCTTGAGTGAGATCTATCCACCTATGAAGTTTCATATTTATATCTCAAAGGCTTTTTGAGTTATGCTCTGGACAAAAATTAAGTTTGAAAAATAACAAAGGGCAATAACTGAAAAATTATGCTGGTAGAGTTATCATTCTTGTGCACTGCACTCCTCCTCAATATGATCTATCCGCCTATGAAGTTTCAAGTTGATACCTCAAATACTTTTTGAGATATGCTCCGGACAAAAATGTCGGACGGAAGGTCGGACGGACGGACGGACGAAGACTATTTCTATATTCCCCGGGGATAATAAAATCAAGCCATCTGCTACGTTATTATTTTTGTAAGCTGAGCATATTAAGCACCTCTGTAAGGCTTTTTCCCGTTAATAAATATTCTACAGGCACACTTGGGATATATAAACACCCCTTTTTTCACACATTTGAGCATGTAGCAAATATAACAGATTGATGCAGGCAGTATGTAAGTTTTAAACCGGGTTATCGAAATATAACCCTCTTTTTTGTTTCTTTTTATAGACACAATTTTCTGTGATGAATTGTGCAGCAATCGTTGCAAGATAAAACCTTACCAAGCGCACAACTGTACTACCCGCAACCAACGGATCAACTTGCAACCAGTTAACTGGTGTTTTTAAAAATTAATTAAGTCAATATTTACGAAATAAAACGTTGCAACGGTTAAAAATTACAGCATGATAAACAAGACATGTATTAATCATCTAGTTCCATATAAATATATGAGCATGTGGTGAAATATTATCTTTTGATGACATTTTATTTCAAAAACGCCAAAACTACAACGCGTGGGATAGTAGCTTTAATGTAACTTTACAACAACCATTTTTAAATTAATATACTTTTTTTTAGCTCACCTGTCACAAAGTGACAGGGTGAGCTTTTGTGATCGCTTTTCGTCCGGCGTCCGTCCGTCCGTCGTCCGTCCGTAAACTTTTCCTTTAAATGACATCTCCTCATAAACTACTAAGCCAATTTCATCGAAACTTCACAGGAATGTTCCTTTGGTGGTCACCTTTAAAAATTGTTCAAAGAATTTAATTCCATGCAGAACTCTGGTTTCCATGGCAAACGAAAGAAAAAACTTTAAATATCTTCTTTTAAAATACCCTAAGAGCTAGAGCTTAGATATTTGGCATGAAACATCTTCTAGTGAGTGTCTACCAAGTTTGTTCAAATAAAAGCCCTGGGGTCAAAATTGGCCCCACCCCAGGGGGACATTAATTTTCCCTATATGCATATAGTAAAAACTTAAAAAATCTTCTTTTAAAGAACCGAAAGAGCTAGAGCTAAGATATTTAGCATAAAACATCTTCTAATGAGTGTCTACCAAGTTTGTTCAAATAAAAGCCCCGGGGTCAAAATTGGCCCCACCCCAGGGGGTCATTGATTTTCCCTATATGCATATAGTAAAAACTTAAAAAATCTTCTTTTAAAGAACCCAAAGAGCTAGAGCTAAGATATTTAGCATGAAACATGTTCTAATGGGTGTCTACCAAGTTTGTTCAAATTAAAGCCATGGGGTCAAAATTGGCCCCGCCCCGGGGAACATTGATTTTCCTTATATGTGTAAAGCAAAAACTTAAAAAACCTTCTTTGAAAAAACCCAAATAGCTAGAGTTTAGATATTAAGCATGAAACCTCTTCTAGTGAGTGTCTACAAAGTTTGTTCAAATAAAAGCCCTTGGGTCAAAATTGGCCCCGCCCCGGGGGTCATTGATTTCCCTTATATGTGTATAGCAAAAACTTAAAAATCTTCTTTGAAAAAACCCAAATAGCTAGAGTTTAGATATTAAGTATGAAACATCTTCTAGTAAGTGTCTACAAAATTTGTTCAAATAAAAGCCCTTGGGTCAAAACTGGCCCCGCCCCAGGGGTGTCATTGTTTTTAACTATATGTGTATAAGTAAAAACTTAAAAAATCTTCTTTTAAAAAACACAATGAGCTAGAGCTTAGATGTTTAGCATGAAACATCTTCTTATGGGTGTCTACCAAGTTTGTTCAAATAAAAGCCCTTAGGTAAAAATTAGCCCTGCCAGGGGGGGGGGGGGGTCGAAGGGCGGCCTATATACAGGTGAGCGACCTCAGGGGCATCATGGCCCTCTTGTTTAAAAAAGTACATGTATATGGTTTTATAAGAATTTCGTCGAAGTGAAGACCAAGCAAGAACAAACTGAAAACGAAAAATCAAAAATACAAAACCGAGTTTTTTCAGAATTAAATAGAAATTAAATACAGGACAGAAAGGAGACAAATGGAAATAAAATATCCGAAATTATACTGAAGATGAATTTACTTCGGATTGAACAAGGACATCATAAATATATTAAAAAATGTTCTAAAATTGCCTGCTTTCTTCAAACAGTCTCCTTTTTATTCATCGTTATTTTGTTTGGGTCACATTTAATGTATGGACATGATGAATCAGAATAATGATCCTCACCGGCGTGTTGCTTGACTTTAATATAGCAAAGTTGTCTCCCTTTCAATAATATAGTTTTGGAGCATTAGAATAAGAAACAGATCTGAAATTAAATTAGATATTTGGACTTTTATATATATATATAGACAGATGTTGCGTTCCATAGATGAATCTACTATTTTGTTGAATTGCTTCAAAATCCGTGTCTACAGAATACCGTTAGGGCCATCGTGGTTAGACTTTCTAATCCAGAAGGCGACAATGCGATAGTGCGATGACGACAATACGACAGTGCGATGACGACAGTGCAACAATGCGATGACGACAGTACGATAATGCGATAGTGCGATGGTGACAATGCGATAATGCGATGGCGACAGTGCGAGAACGCGATGACGACAGTACGATAATGCGATGGCGACAATACGATAGTGCGATAATACTATCGCCTTGTCGCCATCGTACTATCGTACTGTAGCCATCGCCGCACTATCGCATTTTCGTCACCGCACTATCGCACTGTCGCATTATCGCATTGTCGTCATCGCGTTCTCGCACTGTCGCCATCGCACTATCATATTGTCGTCATCGCGTTCTTGCATTGTCGACTATCGTCTTCCGGTGGACAATTAAAAACTGCTGACGAATAAGCTGACGGTATAGAATATGGGAAAATATTTTTACTGTTGTCAATAGATTTTTTTCTTCTTGTTTTTTTGTTTGTTTTCGTTCCTTTTTTGTTTGTTTTTGTTTCTTTTTTTTGTATACTGAAAACGTGTAAATAAAATTAGAAATTAATAAAAAGTAACATTTTATATCAAAAGATAGGGGACAAAAAATGCTTGCATATGTTTTAAAGATATAGATAATTAAAATATTATCCATTAAATTAATAAATTTGATAACTTTATTCATGATTTCAATGTTAAAAATTTAATGTATAAAGGGAATGCTTTTATTGAAGAGGAAAATCTCAAGTCATGCTGTGTATTGGTATTTTACTGAGATGGACTGTTTTCATTATACCACTCTCCTGCTGATAAGAGGGCCTCAGGGTAAATAACAAAGAACAGTCAATTTTACGGATATTGGATTTTAAGTATGCATTGAAATTCCCTGGTTTTCTCAAAATGCATGTTAGACATAAGCCTGGGATTTATCAGGCGTTGGCACTCAGGCTAGTTAGTCATATAGATAAATGACCATAATTTTTGTATAATCAAATATACAAAAAAAATCATAATGGCATAAATGCATATTAGATATTATTGTCTCTAAAGCGGAATTTTGTATATTTATCCATTTATCCACATTTCTTGCCACTCTGCATAAGAATATATAACTTAAGAGGCAGGCAATTCCTCATGTTCAAGTTTGAAACAGAATATTTAAATTCATTGATTTTAAAACAATCCATACACTGTGATATTATGTTTTTCAAGCACTAAATGCTTGCGATATAAAAAATTAAATTTTTTCCATGAAATCATGCAGATAAATATAAGTTTATAATATTATATCTGTGCATGAAATAAATAAAATTGATAACTTTATTTAAGATTTCTGTATTAAAAATTTAATGTATAAAGGGAATGCTTTTATACAAGAGGACAGCCCCAAGTCATGCTGTGTATTGGTATTTTTCTGAGAGTGCCTGTTTTCATTATACTGGTCTCCTGCTGATAAGAGGGCCTCAGGGTAAATAACAAAAATGCAGGTGTATGCAATATTTATTTAAAATTTCCTGTTGTTTTTTTTTTTCAAAATACATGTAAGACATCTAAGATAAAGGACTATAATCAAATGTAAAAAAAATAAAAAAAATGGCATAAACGCATGTTAGATATTATTGTCATTATTGTCTATGAAGTGGAATTTTCTAATCTTATCATAAAAAAACTGGTTTAAAATCAATATCAGTGTTTATTCTGGAAAGAACTCATATCAATATTTATCCATATTTCTTGCAATTCTGCATTAAAATCATTTTTAGTTTCTGAACTGGGAAATGTTAATTTTTTCTATTATAGATTTGACAAATTTTACCTTGTCAGTTTTAACACAATTAGAAGATAATATATTTTAAAGAAAACATTTAAATACATGATTATAAAACTTTTGCAACTTTCTTTTCACTTTAATGCAGATGTTTTTGTTTTGTTTTTTAAATAAAATACCATACAGTTACAGAAGATTGAAGTGTCAAAAGTCATGCTGTGTATTGGTGTTTTAATATAGTACCCTGCTGATAAGAGAGCCCTTCAGGGTAAATAACAGAAGGCAGATGATAAATATAAGTAGGCAATGTTAATTCTGTATTCCTGCAAATAAATTTCATTACAAGTAGTACAAAAAAGAAAACTGAAATATTTTTGCATTTTATAATAAACTCATGAAAATAATCATATTGCATAATTATGTTACAATGCATGAAAAAAAAGAATTAAGATTGGTGTCGTCTCAAAAAATGGAATTGAAAGATTTTCTAATCTTTTTGTAAATATCCATGTCAGTTAAAGTATACTAGTGTCCCACAGGTACATATCAATACTTAATCCACACATATCAATACTTAATATACCACCATTATATATAAATATTTATTTTTAGAATAATATATATCATTTATATTAATCTTAGGTAAATCTTAGTTTCAGAATGTAAGAGAGATTATAAATGAGAGATAAAATTGACAAAATTTAGGCCAATTATAAACATATTAAATCTTTAATGTATTAAAGGCTATTAATGCTTAAAATCATTATCTTTAACTAAAACAACCATAAGTTAGGATAGAAAATATCTAATTGGTATAGTTTGCCTCCCCCCCTCCTAAAAAAAAAACAACAACAAAAAAAAGACCTTGACTGAATTTTGTTTAATTAGCTTTTCAATGTTTCATATTTCATTACCAGATTATAATAAAATAGAATTATATTTAATATCCATTGATTTTGTTTATTTATGCACTTATCAACATTAAAGTTATAATTATTTATATTTACTTATTCTAACAATTAAGTTTTAAATTCAGTAAAATTAATGACTTTGAAAAATTATTGTTCTAAGATTGTATGCCATATTTTACAACATTCAATATTCACAACTTCAAATTTATTATGACGAACAATTATACAGATATCTATATTTATCTGTCTTTTTGTAAAAGTCAAATTGCTATTCATTGAAAAAAAAGGCAACTGCTTAATACATATAATAGGTCTGGTGCACTACAAAGTGCACTTATGAAGTGCACTAGTAGTGCACTACTAGTGCACTTTGAAGTGCACTAGTAGTGCACATCTAGTGCACATCTAGTGCACTCCTAGTGCACTTTGTGTAACCTTTAGTGTGAACTCAACTGTATTGCCAAAATCGATACTTTAATTTAATCAAATTCTTAGATAGGGGAAATACTTATATAAAATACACGAAAATGTAATAAACTGTGTGGAACTTTAAAAAAAGTCGAAAGATTTCAGATGAAAATGATGTTATGTTGACATTTAAAAGATGCAAAAAATATTTAATGCGTCAGTAGTACATAGAGGATATTCAAGATTTTTTTTCTATAAATGCAGGATTTATTTTTATCGAGTGGTATGAAAAAATTTTTTTTCATGAGTTGCCTATTTATAATATACATGTACTTTCTATTTTTGACATTACTGATACAATTTGATAGTCTTAGCCTTAAATTTTGTATATCGACTGAATCTATAAGAAAGTAGTCCGGCAAGACATATATGTTTCATAATTATGTAAGAAAATATGTTTCACTGCAGTCAAGAATAAATTTTACAGTGTAAATGAAAAAACGCATTTCATTTCTGATTCATAAGTTTTCTCTTTAATTTTAAATATAGTTCATAATAAATCTAACTGGTCGGCTTTGTTTAATATAAAAAATATTGCTTTTTCTATTATATTTTTGATTGGTCATCAGTGGCTTCATTGTTTTGTAGGATATATAATCTTTTATTCCACTTTTCAGTGACTAATATAACAATTAATTAACACATTTACATGAGAACATAACATAATAGCATACGATTACTGATTATGCATACATTAAATATAGAGTTACATTATATAGAATTATAACAACCTGCATACACAATGTTAACTTATTAATAAGCACATGATATATTGTCAATGTTCGACATAATGGTATTTACTGAATATTTTTTATGCATTTTTACTAAATATTTTCCCGATTATTTATAACTTATCGAAAACACGAAATATAAGTGTCATGTAAAGGAACATTTAGTATGGATTTATTATATTGCATTTAACCTTAGAAGTCTAAGATAAACATCCTCTCATGGAGAATGTTATTAGAATGTTCTAGAGATTACTTTTTATATTCCATCGTTAGGTCGTGAACGTATTTACAACATAGGTTGGTGAAGCCATTTTGGAGTTCTGGATTAATACCAAAGACAGCCAATAAATTGGAATCAAAGAGTCCTCGCAAGAATGCTTCCGAGTTAATTCTAAGAAAATAGCTGCAAACTTCAAAGCTAAATTTCTGATCAATTGAATGTGTAAAGCGTGTCCGTTCACGTGTATATGTATCACATTCAGCTAAGATATGTCTGTTTATATCACTAGTTTCTTGTAGACATTTTGTACAGGAATAACTTGTATAAAACTGTCGATATAGAAGTATTTTCGTTGCACTTATAGCATGTTTAATCTCACTGTTTGTATTTGAAAACAGCCATAAATGTAAAGGCGTTACTGATTGATGAACTGCTATAGATCTGTCAAAATCTCTATCACTGTTAATTCTTTGTTGCCACATGTTGTTTTGTGTATGTGTAATTGCCTTTTTAATAGTATTTTTCCACGAGTATTTGCATGGAAAATGTGCATGTTTCATGTAGTCAGAAATGAAATGAATAATCCGTATTTGTACAATAGTCTGCATATTTCGGGAACAAAGCCGCGTTGATTACAATAACCTTCATAACAAATAAGTTAAGTCTGTAATTAAATAGTTTTCTTGACAGATATTGTGTTGGTATAGTACACAGTTTTTGTAGGAAAGTTAGCTTTCTCTGGTCTATGTCTGCTTCAATAGTAAACCATCCCAGTGTGCTCAGAGCCATGTCCGTTCTAGTTGACTGTGGGAGATGTTGTATTTGTTTCGCTGCCAATCGTTCAAATCGTTGGATCTTGACAATGTCAGTATTTGAAATGTTATGCCATAGTTCAGCCCCATAGAGAAAGGTTAACAAGAGCCGCCGCCGGGCGGGGGCAACGCTCGACTTTTTACTTTTACAAAACGCAAACATAGAAAGGTATGAACATATCTTAACGTTTTCTTTTTATAAATTTAGTTGGTCTGTCTTGTCACATTAGTTTTGTTTATATATTTTGTATATATATATGAATAGAAACATTAAGCAAATTTCTAAAAATAGCAACATTACGCAATTTCTTAAAATAGCAACATGACGCAATTTCTAAAAATAGCAACATGACGCAATTTCTAAAAATAGAAACAATGACGCAATTTCTTAAAATAGCAACAATGACGCAATTTCTAAAAATAGCAACAATGACGCAATTTCTAAAAATAGCAACAATGACGCAATTTCTAAAAATAGCAACAATGACGCAATTTCTATAAATAGAAACAATGATGCAATTTCTAAAAATAGAAACAATGACGCAATTTCTAAAAATAGCAACAATGACGCAATTTCTAAAAATAGAAAAAATGACGCAATTTCTAAAAATAGATAGAAAAAAATGACGCATTTTCTAAAAATAGCAACAATGACGCAATTTCTATAAATAGAAACAATGACGCAATTTCTAAAAATAGAAAAAATGACGCAATTTCTAAAAATAGCAACAATGACGCAATTTCTAAAAATAGAAAAAAATGACGCAATTTCTAAAAAAATAGAAAAAAATGACGCAATTTCTAAAAATATAAACAATGACGCAATTACTAAAAATAGAAAAAAATGACGCAATTTCTAAAAATATAAACAATGACGCAATTACTAAAAATAGAAAAAATGATGCAATTTCTAAAAATAGAAAAAATGACGCAATTTCTATAAATAGAAACAATGACGCAATTTCTAAAAATAGCAACAATTTCTAAAAATAGCAACAATTTCTAAAAATAGCAACAATGACGCAATTTCTAAAAATAGAAAAAAATGATGCAATTTCTAAAAATAGAAAAAATTACGCAATTTCTAAAAATAGAAACAATGACGCAATTTCTAAAAATAGAAACAATGACGCAATTCTATAAATAGAAACAATGACGCAATTATAGTTGTTGTTGTAAATATATATATATATAGACACACACACACCAATAAATATATAATTATGGTCATTTAATGCACAAATCTGAGAAAATTCAGTAATTTAACCTTCAAGGTCAAGGTCATTAAAGAGCCCAAGCAAATTAGGGTTTGATAAACAACAAGGTCTGGTCCTTAAGAATGTTCTCTTATAATATGAAGTTGATCCCTTCAATAATAGCAAAGTTACAGTTACCGCCAAAACAATGAAAATTTCAATAATTTGACCTTCAAAGACAATGTCATTAATGAGTGAAGGTCAAGGTCTTTCGCTATATTTTTAACAGTTATCTTTGAAGATTATTATGTTCAAGTTTCAAGACAATCCATTCAAAAAAAACAAAGTTACAGCCAATAAAAGCCAAAAAAATGAAAATTTCAATAATTTGACCTTCAAAGTCAAAGGTCATTTATGAGTGAAAGTCAAGGTCTGGCTGGTTATTTTTAAGGGATATCCTTAAAGATTATTATGTTCAAGTTTGAAGACAATCCATTCAAAAATAACAAAGTTACAGCCAATAACAGCATGAACAAGCAAAAATTGGACTTTTAACCTTGAAGGTCAAGGTCATTTATGGATGAAGGTCAAGGTTAGTGTGGTCTACTGAAAGGTCTTGTCCCAAGGGTTGTTGTGGCCAAGTATGAAGACAATACACCAAGAAATAAAAAAAGTTATGATCCAGGTACAAGTTTGCGGACGGCAACGGCAACGCCGACCCGACTATAACAATACCTCTACTTTTTTTTTTCAAAAAAAAAAAGTCGAGCTAAAAATGATACTTTTTTTACTAATGATGCTAGGGTCAGTGGATTTATATCACAAACATTGTCTTCTAGGGATAATATTGAAAAAAGTGACGATTGTCCTTTATGTATACGTTGATCGATTGTATCTGTTACACTTAATGTCTTATTAAGTTTAATTCCAACATGCACAACGGTATCACATGATGATATTTCAGAATGACCAAAGTTTGCTTGAAAAATATTGTCAGAAATTTTTCCGCCAAACTTCAATACACAACATCTGCTATTGTTAAATTCATATCCCCATGTATTTGCGTATGTTTTAACAATAGCAAGCTGATTCTCTAGTGATGTTAACGATGGACTTAATAGTGTCAAATCATCGGCAAGTGTTGGATTGCCACATGCAATATTACCGGTTATAATTCCATGTTTGCAGATTTTAAGATTTTGTAAAAGCTCATCAATAAAAAGTAGGTAGCTCCAAGTAGACATTATCCCGCCCTGTCGAATGCCCTGCAAAACTGGGAATATATCTGACGTAACGCCATTAACGGTGACGCAGCCAAATATATCTTTATAACTGTTAATTATGAGTCGCAGAAATTTACCTTTGATTCCTAAATTATGCATTTTCACGATAATGGCACTGTGTCTCACATTGTCAAATGCACCTACAGTATCTAGGAAAGCGGCATACACACTAGAGTTACTCTCTGTGTATGATAGTACAGATTCTTGTAAATTGAAAGATGCGGTTACTGGTCCTAAATGTTTTTGATACGCATTTTGTTGTGCGCTCGGAAATTTTAGCTGCTTTGAGGCTGTCCATGTTGTTAGACGATGATTATAAAGGGTGCAATTTATGGTTGAATATGTTTGCATTTCATTCTGCAAAAGTTCAATTACCATAGTGGTTAATTAAACTACTTCTATAAATAGATTTTCTGACTTTCTCAATGTTAAGGCCATATCTTTTTATAGCTTTGTTCCCGTTCACATTCATTAATATTACATGAAGCGGAGACCAATTTATGACTTAACATAATAGAAATCGAAAGGATATCGTGCTTCCGAATTTATTTTTAGCTGTAAATCGAAGGGATTAATTGATAAAAATCGGGTCCATGGACAAAAAAAAAGTACAACACAAAAAGCTCCGCGCGGAGCAATAAACTTAACGGTCATTATTTGCATTTTAATATATCTATATGGTACGAAAATGGCTTTATATTTGTAAATGTGTCGTAATCTCGTGTTATTGCTCCGCGCCCACACAGGCGCGGAGCTATTTGTGTTGACTTTTTTTGTCCATGGACCCGTATTTTATCTATTATGTAAAGTCATATATTGGTTTCCCCTTCGGTGATTCGCAGCATGTCATATAAGTGAATGAGAACGCGAACAAATTTCACGCCTCAACAGCTGGAAAGGCAGCATAAAAGATAAAAAAAAAACTTAAATTCGGTAATTTATTTCTTACATTTGTATCTTCTACAGGAAATTACTAATTATTCTGTAGGACACAGTGGTGCATATGAATTCGAAAGCTATAAATAGATGACCTAGCTAATAACATTGTGAATGTCCGAAAATTATTTTATAGAAGTAGTTTTTGTTTTGACCGAAACGGTCATTTGTGTCGCGTTATAGTAATAAACAAGAAAAGCACTGATGCAAAGCATCAAAGGGCGTCCAAGCAAGAAAATGAACCACTCCAGATAGTCTCATAAACTTTTCAATGGTTAATTGGTTTTAACCAGTATATTGTATACTATATCATTTATGAATGGGCGACCGAAAGACACTGTTCATCGCGAACTTTGGTAGGCATGCTAGAGATTTGAATATTAAATGTTTTTTTCACAGGAACTTTAATTCTATCAATGTTAACGGTAATATCCAAAATATACAGGTCTATAATATCCAAAATATACCCCCTATATGGTATAAGTTTATTTATACTATATAGGGGTATTTTTGGATATCATCATTAATATTGCTTATTTGATAGAATTTCAAGTTCATGTGGTATTTTCTTTGGAACATACAACATAATAGTCAAAATGAACAAAGTCTGTTAATTGATCGATTTATTTCTATTTTAATGACTTAGTCTGGCCCATCAGTGTGTTTACATGCCTATCAATAAACCCATAACAACTCATGTTAAAATTGCAGACTATGATAGAACAATTCGTAAAAATTGCCTACTTAAAGATTGCAATTAATTGTTTTAATATGTTTGCATTTCATTTCCTGCAAAATTCTCCAGTTCGTTGCGACACGAATGACCGTTTCGGTAAACTAAAACTACTTCTATAAATAGATTTTCGTTAAGGTCATCATTCTATTTATAGGTAAAGCAATAACACACATAATAACCCACTGTGTATTACAAAATGATTAACAAGATAGGCATTGATGCAAAGCATCAAAGGGCGTCCAAACAGCAGGTGCAGATGAACTAGTAGATATATGATGACAAGATATTCTTATAAACTTTTCAATGGTTCATTGGGTTTTACCAGAATTGTATATCACTTTTGAATGAACGGACGAAAGACATTGTTCATTATTTATAACTTTGATCGGCATGCTAGAAATTAGAATATTACTTGTTATTTCTTTATGATCGTGGTTATTAATAGCAACGGATACACATGTATACAATCATTTATAATCCATATGTGTAACGCATGATCAACACCATACTTGTGTAATTGTCCCTTATTATGTTATTGCTATTAACGAGGACCCCCTCTTAAGGTATCTGTTCACACTAAGTAACAATATGACACTTGTTATATTACCATGTTGATCATGTTGAGCATAATTGTTTATTATACAATAAATGTAATTTCTATTTTAATAAAAAAAATACAGATTTTATGAATATTGTTTTCTTTTCTTTTTTGTGTGTGTTTTATGCGCTATTTTAATACTGAGTTTTTACGTTTACTACTATTTTAAGAATTCAATTGTCATAATGATCGACGATTATAAGTCAAAACTTAACTGGAAAAAGTCAGTAAATCATGGTTAATCTTTCAATTTATAATATTGTTTATTCTTAAACCATATACATGTACATTTGTATTTTTCTTTATCATTTTTTAAATTATCAATCAATTGAATAATTCATAAAATCTGATTTGTAACTTTGAATAATTCCTCGGAATCTTTACTAAACACAAATTATATAAAATGTTTTAAAGTTGATAGTGTCATATTAATGCCATAAAAATGTACATTTTTTCTCAATTATTGTACATATTTATTGTTTTTATCTCATATAGATAAAATATAACATGCGATTTGTGTTGTTGGTTTTTTTTTTCGAATTGTATGTTAATGTATAATAATAATCAATCAATTCGAGAGTTGATCTGTGTTTATGAATTATTGTAACCAAACTAAGTGAAAACATTCATTTTGAAAAAAAATCTTATTTATCTGTAAAATATTTGTTCTGTTCTGTAACGATATCTACTCCAAAACCGGGAGAGACCGGACAATAAACGTGTGGTACTATTCGCCGGTCATTAGTAAATCCCGGGAGAGACCGGGAATTACCTAGAAGTACATCCCTCTATAAATAGATTTTCGGAATATTAAGGTCATCAACTCATCATTCTATTAACAGCTTTCGGAATAACATACCATAATAACCCACTGTGTACTACAAAATGATAAGCAAAAATACCCCGAAGAGCGCGATTTATTGACGGAAAAGGTTATTTCATTTGAAAATGTTTGCATTGCGAAATTCTCCAGTTCGCCATTCATTGTACATATCGCGACTAATTAATAATCAAGCACCCTCATACCGATCGGAATGATCGGCTTTTATTATTGGCAACTATAAAAGGCTCGAGAAGTTGCTGTCGCCCTTTCACAAAATCTCATTTCATTCCAATAGGCGCCGCGCTTCGGCGCGGGCGCCAATAAAGATACAGAAGAGCGCGATTAATTGACGGATAAGATAATTTCATTTGAATATGTTTACATTGCGACATTTCATTTTGATAATAATCGGAATGTTCGGCTATTATGGCCGACGAAAAGGCTCGAGAAGTTGCAATTGCCCTTTCACAACCATAAGGGCGTCGCGCTTCGGCGCGGACGCGAACGGACGCCAATAACGAACCGTGAAATGAAATGCAAACATATTCAACAATAAAAAAATCAGTAAGCCATTTTTACGATTTTTTATATAATAGTATTATCATTTTGAAATTGTCTTTTCCGGTAAATAATAATTTTTGATTCTATTTTGTTTGAAGGCAATCGGTGAGTGGAATGTAGATTTGCCGAATACTGTGACATTTTAACAACAGAAACTTTCGTCTGCAGTTTTTACATAAGGTGTTATGGGTTTATTGATAGGACGAGGATTTTGAAGCTATTCAACAAAATAGTAGATTGATCTCCCATTAAATCAATTAACAAAGCTCTTTATTTATCATCAATGTCAAGTACATGTAGCTTTAATTATATCTTTGACTCGCATGAACATGATGTTAGTGAATTTCCTCATACGTGTCTTAAATTCGGATAACAGTCTTCCATTGATAAATAATGTTTCACCATATCAACATGCCATGATTTTTTATGTACCATTATTTTTGTGAACGCGTATAACAAAAAAAAAATATCCTGAATTTGGCATTTTTGAAATTCATCCCAAATTTTTCATTCCATTGTGTGTTTTACTTTCAGTATTTATATTGGACTTGAAATATGAAACTAATGTATCTTAAGTCCCAGGTATTCATAGAAACCATTTTTGTTTTTATTTGTCATGAAAAAAATGCATGTTATATTACTATATTAGTCCCTTTTGTTACTATTTTATAATTTATACTGTTTGTATTTTTTGTTACAATTATAATAATAAAAAACAGAACTGTTTTGTATGTTCCAAAGAAAATAATTTAAACTTTTATCTCTAGTACATGATAAGTATAATTATGCAAAGTTAAATGATTTACAAAACATTCGGAATAATGTACAATAGCACTTAATCTAAATAGAAAATAACCTGTGCGCAGGAATGATTTGGTAAGGTATCTGTTATGAGCGCATTTTTTTTTGCGCGCGGAACTTCTCAATTGCTGCATTGCAGCAACATTTGTACTTGTAGGTGAAATTCTATAGAAATGAACACAGTGGTAAAATGAAAGTAAACTTTGCGGTAATGAAAATAAGGAGGCATGATACCAGAGTATTCCCGACGGTCACACCTATACCAAAGGACACACGGTCAGTCCCTCTAACCATCCCATCATATGGGGTTCTGCGTACTTGAGGCTGGGACTCACAGGGGCCAGCCGGCATTGGCGAGATATGAGCTGAAATGATCAGTTACAGTACGATTTTCGGCTCAACGTCGGCAAAATACCAGAGTATTCCCGACGGACACACCCTCTAACCATATGGGGTTCTGCGTAATTGAGGCTGGGGTTCACAGGGGCCAGCCGGAATTGGCGAGATATGAGCTGAAATGACCATTTAATGGCATTTATAGTACGATTTTCACTAAAATTGTCTCAGTTTTGTTTTTAAGACATATTTTAGATTTAAGACTTTCTACGAAACGCAACCCTGCTTATTGTTTATATAGAGGATATTAAATGAATGTAGATTCAAAACTGAATGGGTAAAATTATATTATGCGAGTTCAATAAATTAAGTAATGAAACTACACAAATATAGTATTCTATTTATCACATAACTTACATAAAACAGTTTACAGTGAAAATACTCGTTTTTTTTGTTATTGACGCACCTATTGTGTGACGCTAAAATAATGTTTGTATAATGAAATTGACGTCACGTTAAAATATATGCACGGCCGTGCAATACCATTTTTACGGAGTAACAAAAGCGGCAGGGTATGTGATAACATTTTTTTTATGTACCCTGAAGAAGTTTCTCAGACTTTTACGTGCTTTCTAATTAGGTTTTTCGGATATTTTTATACTTAAGGACAATGAAAACGCACGCCCGCACTATATGCATTTTATTACATGAAAACAAAACACTAACGACTCCATTAGATATATATCATAACTTGACTACAAAAAGCAAACTTAATTGAAAATAATTCAAAATGTTTAAAATCAAATGTACTCCAGTAAATCGAAGAACCTTAGGTGAAAATCCCAAAATCACACTTTTTCATCACAGTAATGCAACTTAACAAAGACAAAAATCAAAATGAAAATCCAAAACAAAGTCACTCATAAATGTCTATCGGATCTTTAGAAACGACAATATCCTCCATCAGCGTCTCTTACATATGTACATCGTCGCTTCATAGACCTTACGGTGCGGATAGTCGCCTGTGGAATCTGGCGCCATTCGGCCTGTAGTGTAGTGCGAAAACGCTGGTGATGCCGAGAAATTGTAGACCAATGGACACCAAAACGGTTGGCGCTTGGATAATACAAAATTTGATTGTAAGATAGACCAGACTGAATCTCTCCTAAATCTATCCAGAGGTTAATTCTTTGTAGAACCATTGCATACAATTTGCTAGCAAATCTTCAGTATTGTTTGAAATTAAACACCTTTAATAGAGGAAAAGTGTGTATATTCATTTTCAATGTGAGCTCTTACGATTTCTAAAACTGACCATTGGCATAGTTTAATATTCATTTTCATAAACATTTTAATTGCTCATTTGTGTCTAACATTTCTAGAAAGGTGTGAAAAACAAGTTAATAATTAACATTTAAAAAAAAAAAATTTCATTTCATAAAGTAACCATGAATTGATTAAATCTGTTTTCTGTTGTGATCTTATCACAATTAGCCAAAAGTGATACTTTTGATTTTTCGGGTACAGTCTTTATCATGCAATAACTTGATTAAAATGCAATCATTTTTCATAACTTTGATATCTAAATGACCGAAATGCATTCGGTTTAATGAAACTGTAAAAAAATATTTAAAATAAATATATTTTCCTTGTTAAAATGCAATTATCCCGACCGTGCGTTTTCATCGTCCTTAAGTATACTTCTTTTTAACCATGTTCTCTACCACAAATTATTATACATTGCTTAAAAAATCCCGTTTTTATCAAAATAACGAGACCAACATGGTCTTTCAAACATAATTCTATATGAAAGACCCTGAGACCACCAATAACGTTGACGATACCGTAAACTTATGTGTATGAAAATATCGAGAAACACGCGGGCACGCACGCACGCAAACAAAAAGAGGACGGACAGACGGACGGACGGACGGAGACTATTACCATACCCCGAAGGGGGAATAATATAATTCTTTTTAATTTAATTTATTTGACTAGTCCTTTTACATAGTTTACGTGCCCCAATTTTTTTTCTTTGAAATTTACTACAAACACCGAAAAATAATGATTGTTTTACTGAACATTTTTCAACTTTAAATCAGCATAAAATTTTACAGGGAAAATTGTACTTTTGGAAATATAAAAAATTTTCTAGAAATCTTTTTTTCCCCCAAACACAACTTTAATATTTAACAACTTTTTTTATCGCCCTTATTTTATAAAGGACTTTAAAATTTAAATTTTATCTTTTTGTTTTTTTGAAAAAGTTATGTTTTTTCATACTTTTGATTTTCACTTGTTTTAAAGGGGGAGGTTGGTGAATTTGGGGTTTTAGGTTGAGAGAAAAAGGGGGCACCCTACGCGCATATTTCAGTAAGGTATAGGCTATGGATATCTCCCTCGCATCACAGCAAAATTGCGTCATTTAAGACGTTATGATGTAACTGAAAACAATAAATTTATATGGCTGCATACGACTGAAAGAGCATATCCATACACGCCAAAGATGCCGTGGAATATAAAGGTCCGCTATAATGGTACATCCATGATAACAATATTTGGTCAGATTTCAAATATTATATACTAAATATGCGCATGCATTTTTGCAATCGGAACGTCATCGGCTATTATTGGAGAGGTCATCAGACCTCAAACTGAGATAATAATCACTCATCAGACCTCAAACTGAGATAATTCACAACTTAAAATTTCTTAAATCTGACTGAGATTCTTACTCACCTGAGAAAAATCTCAAGTTGGCTTTCACTTTCTCAACTGAGACTGCTTTTTTCGCTATCTTTAAACTTCAATCTTAGTGTGCATTATTGATGGGGCTTCTACCACTAATACATGTATATGGAGTGTTGAGAATGATTGCTGGGGCCATCCATTCTTGCGTATCAATTTGAAAAATTAACATATCGAAGTGAATAAATCCGTACAAAGAAAAATCGAAAAATACCATTTTACGTTACTTAGCACTACGAGCAATGGTTCATTCCGTTTTTTTAATCCTTTGAAACTGTATAATTCGATTATTATGTCTCCCAAATTTTTTTAGAGACATCTTGTTTTTGCCTTCGCCGTCCGTCTGTCCGGTTGTCCGTCCGTCAGAATTAAGCTTTCCGGCCTTCACAGGTCAAACTTTACAGGAGTGATCAGTGCCATCCCTAGTTATGCACATCACCGGACACGTTTCATCTAAAACTAGAAAAAACATGTCCGGCCATCACAAGTCAAACTACTGGTGGGATTACAACCAAACTTTACAGGAGTGATCAGTACCATCTCTAGTTGTGCACATCACGAGCGCACATTCTGCATCTCTGCACAAAATGGCCACCAGAGCAAAAAATAGAAAAATCTTGCCTGGCCTTCACAGGTCAAACTACTGGTAGGATTTCAACCAAACTTTACAGGAGTGAACAGTACTATCCTTAGTTGTGCATTTCGCCAGCACGTTCTACTTCGCTGCACAAAATGGCCACCAGCGCTAAAAATAGAAAAATCTTGTTCAGCCTTCACAGGTCAAACAACTGGTAGGATTTCAACCAAACTTAACAGGAGTGATCAACTAACCTTAGTTGTGCATTTCGCCAGCACGTTCTACTTCGCTGCAAGCAAAATGGCCGCCAGAGCTATGAAAAGAATAATATTGTCCAGCTTTCACAGAAAGAACTATTAGTATACGAATGATTATTTTTACTAAACATTATATTAGAAATTCCATCAGAGGTTCTTGAGATGTCATTAATGCCTAGATAGTTTTGTTTAAATGATTACATGAGTTAGGGGTTAGGGTTACTATAAATAGTAGATCCTAATTATTCAATCTTTTACATGTATATGCAAAAATATATCTTAGTTCAGAGGTCCTGAAGGATAATGTTCCGAATTATAATGTTTACAAAAGTCGTAATAATCATAAATACTTTTTGAACTTACTGAAAAGGAATCGGAATTGCTCTGTTCGATAACAACATTTGTTACATATATTTACTATAAAAATCGCATTTACATTGCTCTAAATTGCATTTGCTACAAAGATTTATAAAAAGGCTATCCATATTAAATTGATTAATAAACACGTGCCTGTCTGTTTTTCCTACCATTCCTACCAGTTTTATGATTGTTCCTACCACGTATTTTTCACAGAGATCCAAAGATTTTAGGTTTTGTTCGGAATTGCCAATATTCATTTTTGTATACATTGCTTGCAATGTATACAGAGTTATAGCTAAATATCCGCAGTCGTTACATGTTAAGTCGTTACCGAACAACATCCGCTTTCGGATAAAAAACCGCTATAGAAACTAGTTATTCATTCTGCAGTATTGTTACGTTCCGACTACACATCATTAAAATATTGTTTGCAAAGTTGTTTTAATGCTTTGAAAGTTCCAAATCGTTCATTTTCATGAAATAATAGACTCTACATTCCTTTAAAGAAAACAAAAAATAACAGTTCATTGATAAAATCTAAGTTTATGCCTACACGTTAAACTTCGCATATACGCATGCGCTTGCTAATATGAATGAATACATCGTAAATATAGTAAAGTCGTCAGAATGATATAAATGGGACGAAACATCTCAAATAGATATTTGATCAAATAAAATTCCTGATGTACATTTATGCAATAAAATTGGCCTAAAATGTTTTACAAAATGAGTATGGAGCTCCATAACAAAATTTACCTGCGTATACCGTTGTTGTTGGTTTTTGGGGAGGCTATGCCGACCCAATGTTAATAACCATCCGTCAAATCTTACTGCCGCGGTAATCAGGTCAAAAAATAGTACCTTGATTTTTTCTAAGCTGACTCATCACTCATCACAGACATTTACAATATGAAAATATTTTCATTCTTTAATTTCATATCTGCAATTTGTAAAGATAATAATTCTCGATTTTTGTTTGTTATTTTTTCAAAATCACTACTCCGTGACGTCATACTGCCGCGGTAATCAGGTTTAAGCATACGTACGTTGGTAATAAATAGTTCTGGTATGAAAACCCTTCTATGTAATAACTTTATCAATATTTTTTAAACAAAAAGCATAAATGAAAATTTATAGATAAATGCTTTAATTAGGTGGCAAAATATTCTTTATTATTTTTGATAACAATTTTCCAATTACTACGCAGCGACCAACTGTTTATGACGGGTCATTAACTAGAACGTTGCAACACCGTATTCTCAATATCATGCATGTTCTTTTGTTGTTATAAACCATTAATAGTCCTTAATATTTTTTTAAAGACAAATAAAAAGACAAATAATGGTAAACTGTCGCTTACATCAGAGACATGGATCATGCTTGCGTGATAACTAAGGAAAACTAACTTATTAGTACACCTTAGGAGGCTGTACGCGGAAAACGCTCATTAACCGCTATATCATATACATGTAGCTGTTAGTAAATATTTTGCATACATTTACAACTAAAAATTCACTAATGGTGATGAACATATAGTTTGAAAACATTATATTCTTAAACCATGTATCGCCGAAAAAAAAACTATTTAACTACAAAATCCGTAAGGACCCTCCCACAAAATTTCACCACAAGATTACATTTAATATTAGCAAAATAAAAAAAAGCAATACTTATATTTTCATCTTACATAATTCATTAATCAAACTTTTAACATAAAAGTATCTTTTAAAAATATGTCTGGCAAGTGACAGATCCCTACTCTGATCTTTTATTTGTAAAGGAATAAATTTAAACATGTGCTCTTTTGTTTAGGAATATTTTGTAGTGAAAGTCTTAATATATCCACTAATCTCATTATTAGAATTAGACAGGTCAGGGATTTATACAACCAGTAGTTTAGTTATCTACGCTCATTTTAATCCCAATAGAAACATTCAAATATTTGGGGTAAAAAACATGACCAAAGTACCTAGTAGTCGTTTACCCGGTGGTGATCCCATTAAACTGATTATAGATTCGAATAGAAAACACAAATAGAAACATGTGTTTCGGTACAACAAAAATCGGAAGTAAAGTGAACAGTTAAATGACAGGAATATGTGGTCAAATATGTTTTAACGAGGAAATAATTATTTCAGAGAAAGACGCAAAGATCAGTCTTCAATCAAATGAATGACCCCGTATTGTGTAATTAGAAAGTTTATTCAATTCTAGGGCAACGAATCATAATTTGATAGTCCATGTGTAATAAAATTTTCAATACAGATTATGAGATACATAAAAATATTAAAGAATAAGAAGCTTTAAAAAAAAAAAAAAAAAAAAAAACGCATATATATATACGAATGACTTACAGTCGAGCATCGGAAATTCATCAACATATCTTACGAAATTTTAAATTGAAAACGATATTTGCGCGCGCTGAAGTGATTTATGTTTATTTGAATAAATCAAATAAAAAGAAGTTATATGTTTATGTTCTAAAAATAATTGGCGACATAAGACGAATTTCGTTTTCATTTTACAACACTTGAAAAATAACTACAGAAAATATATGTTGTTGTTTTTTTGTTTTGTATTCAACAAGAGTGTGTGTTTTAAGTTCAATTATTCTCGGCACCCGAATAACCATATGTCCGAGATTATAGCATCGGGAACGTCTTTTTCAAGCAGAATCTTCCTGGTAGCCCATTCTTCGTTCGTTAGTGGTAAAGGAGACGACAGTACTGTCAAGGCATCAACTTCCTGACTGACGACAACAAAAACGGCATTCATTAGCGCCAAACCTCCAGAGTAAGTTACGACAGGTCAACCAATCACCTCTGGTACTTGAGATGACTTGACCTTGACCTGCCGTGTGCCTTCTCCGCGACGTGCATACCTCTGGAGGGATTTGGAGAAGTTTCACAAAAACCTCCAAAACACGCTTTTTATAACACCCATTATAGCACTGACGCTTCGATGTTCTCATCTATTTGCGGGAAATGGTCGACAAGGAAAACCTACGTTATAACCGCACATCCTGTTAACAACAGATTTACCGCAGTATATATTTCAAGCTAGTGAGGTTTGAAATCTATCGATTAACTACAATAAGTTGGTAAAAAAAGAAGATATAACTTCCTGATCAATTTTCACTTAGGTTGATTCAATTTTGAATAAGCTTTGCAGATATATATTTTTCAAGAAATATTTAGCTTTAATATTATCCGAAGCCGTCAAAGTCAGCGACGAGTAATGAAATGAGAATAATTTCCTGAAACGTGATTTTATTCGAGATTTGCTTCGGGAGAAGACAACTTTCTGTCCGTAGAGCATGAATATTAATACTCATCACAAGACAGTGTCTTATTGATCTCAATTATGGTACATGTAAATATGTATAATTCTATGTTCAATTAAAATGTTGCTTAACTTGCAGTTGTTATTATCATTCAATGATATTAAAATGACATAAAGTATTTATGATGAACAGTCCTAGAATATTTTGATAAGGAACTGTCAGTTGTAAAATGGTATTATGATCTTATAATGAACAGTCGTCATACCTGCTGGTGTGTCATTTATAAATGGTTTTTAGGTTTTTCAAAATTTGCATGATTAACAATCGGAATGTAGACCTCAATGAAATGTTCTGGAATATTAACAAAATGAATAGTCAACCATATTAACCATATATATGAATGGCTGAGCGATAAATGGCGCAATGTGCATATCTTCTTATTTAACAGCACATTTTAAGCAAAAAGAAAAGAAACTATAAGCCTGAAACATTCTGTCATAGCCTCCCCATCAGTACATTCAGTGCTTTGATTTTTGGGAGGCTATGCCTCCCCAATGTTAATATCATTCGTCAAATCTTACTGCAGCGGTAATCAGGTCAAAAAATAGTACCTTGATTTTTAAGCTGACTCATCACTCATCACAGACATTTACAATATGAAAATATTTTCATTCTTTAACTTCATATCTACAATTTGTAAAGTAATAATTCTCTGAAAAATTCTTGATTTTTTTTTGTTTGCTTATTTTTTCAAAATCCCTACTCCGTGACGTCATACTGCGGCGGTCATCAGGTTTAGTCATACGTTGGTCATAAAATAGTTCTGGTTTGAAAACCCTCTTACATAATAACTTTATCAATATTTTTTTAACAAAAAGCATTAATGAAAATTTATAAGTAAATGCTTTAATTAGGTGGCAAATATTCTTTATTATTTTTGATAACAATTTTCCAATTACTACGCAGCGACCAACTGTTTATGAAAGGTCATAAACTAGAACGTTGCAACACCGTAGTCTCAATATCATGCATGTTCTTTTGTTGTTATAAACCATTAATAGTCCTTAATATTTTTTTAAAGACAAATAATGGTAAACTGTCGCTTACATCAGAGACATGGATCATGCTTGGGTGATAACTAAGGAAAACTAACTTATTAGTACACCCTAGGAGGCTGTACGCGGAAAACGCTCATAAACCGCTATATCATATAGCTGTTAGTAAATATTTTGCATACATTTAACTAAAAATTCACTGACAGTGATGAACATATAGTTTGAAAACATTATATTCTTGAACCATTATCGCCGAAAAAAAAACTATTTAACTACAAAACCCGTAAGGACCCTCCGACAAAATTTCAGCACAAGATAACATTTTACATTACAAAATAAAAAAAAGCAATACTTATAATTTCATCTTACATAATTCATTAATCAAACTTCCTGATCAATTTTCACTTAGACTGATTCAATTTTGAATAAGCTTTGTAGATATGTATTTTTTTCAAGAAATATTTAGCTTTAATATTATCCGAAGCCGTCAAAGTCAGCGACGAGTAATGAAATGGGAATAATTTTGTGAAACGTGATTTTATTCGAGATTTGCTTCGGGAGAAGACAACTTTCTGTCCGTAGAGCATGAATATTAATACTCATCACAAGACAGTGTCTTATTGATCTCAATTATGGTACATGTAAATATGTATAATTTTCATGTTCAATAAAAATTTTACATAACTTGCAGTTGTTATTATCATTCAATGATATTAAAATGACATAAAGTATTTATGATGAACAGTCCTAGAATATTTTGATAAGGAATGACAGTTGTAAAATGTTATTGTTATCTTAAAATCAACAGTCGTCATACTTGTTATTATTGACAGTTTAGGTTTTTCAAAATTTGCATGATTAACAGTCCGAATGTAGACCTCAATAAAATGTTCTGGAATATTAACAAAATGAATAGTCAACCATATTAACCATATATATGAATGGTTGAACACAACAGTAAGGATAAATGGCGCAATGTGCATATTTTCTTATTTTGGTAATAATTGAAATAACAGCACATTTTAAGCAAAAAGAAAAGAAACTATAAGTCTGAAACATTCTGTCATAGCCTCCCCATCAGTACATTCAGTGCTTTGATTTAAAAAAAAACTGGCAATTATTGTGGCTTCGAAAAATAGAAATTTCGTAAGCTATTCTTTAGGATACCTTTTTTGCGTTCAGGCGCGTTCAGAGCTATGTCATCTACACATGGGATTTCGTCGGTTGTCCTCAATCGAATAACAGCCCAAGAAATAGTACATGAATTTAATCCTATGAAACTCCCATACTTTGTTGGGATATCTTAAAAACTTCCATATTTAGCCTTTTCAATTTCAAATTAAGTTATCCAAGTTAAAATATGAACGTATTTGATTGATAAAAACGCTGTAGCCCCGTAGTATTATTGCGCAATATGCAAATAACTGCTGAAACGATTTACCGCTGTCGAAAAAGTAGGACAGCAAATTATGCTATTATTAAGGAGTAAGCTCAATAATTCATAGAAATTATAAGTAGGAAATAAATATTTCTCCATTAAACAAAACATTTTTATTAATAGATCAAAAGATTTTCGTGACTCTAGAATAACTCGCGCATTAATAAAAGAAGACCTCCATCGTGACTCATACCGCGGGTTTAGCTGAATATCCAGCAGTTATTAATAAATAAGACTACAGTACAATGGTTAGTATTATAAATATCTATTTTTGAAAATGCATGTAACAAGAGAGTTTTCAATACTTTACCACCATGTAGTCTTTCATGGTAATCTTTATTGAAGGAAGTTATAATATTAGTTCTACTTCCGATTCTTGTGTTTTGTTTACATAATTTTCTAGGTCACGATATGAGTTAACCTGCTATGACAGCGGATACTTACTTTGTTTACATGCAATACTTAAGAAATTCTATACAATTGTAAGAAGCAAACAAGTTGAAAATGGAATTTGGTGTGAAATTGAAAGGGACAACTAAACACTGGAGTGCTTAAGTGACATTTAAATTAAAATAAAATCGATGTGCTCTGGCCTCTACATCTTTACCAAATGAAAAAAAAAATCTAACAAGAAAAATATTACATACATTCGTATGTAATATAGGTACGATTGCATACTAGATTCTACTTTTTGTGAAGACTTTTTGGTAGAATTGGTAAGGTAGAATTTCATTGTAAGTCACAGTCGCAGCTTTGAGATATGATTATTTATTCATATAAACATCATTATTGGTTATATATTGATAAAAAAACCCGAAAGAAACAGTTTGTAAATATTTATTACAATAAAATATGAAAAAGGTATTTTCCGCCGAGGTTAGCTATAATTTATAATTCCCGCGCTAAGTCGCGGTGGTGCTTGGGATAATCACTTAATTGATACTGTAAATGGCAGCCATTTTACGATACGAAAATGCATGGCCCTCCTCGGACAGTTTATCCTGCCGAAAAGATATGAAAAAATACTTGCAATTCAAAGTTGGTTTGCTACATAAAGATTATCGATTTACTCTTTGCAAACTTTTTCTCTGCCTGATTGTAATATTAATATTGATGTGTTTTCATATGGCTTAAACCATCACGTTATCAATACACATAAAGGTGTGAACTAATTTCGTGTTCATTAAAATTATTCCGTTTATAGACATATAACAATCTTATTTACAAATGAATTGATAAAACAACAATCCCAGAAGCATTTAAGATAATAACAATCATTGGAAAAAAATAAATGCATACAAATTGTAAATTTGTGTATGACAACTCACCCCCTAAAAAAAACATAATAGACTCAACCAAAACAAGCGTCTGCTTCTTAACCTAACTATGTAGTTGCATGACCATGATTAGAAATAGCAAACCAAATGTAAGAGGTAAACCTATTGTAAAAATAATACTATGACCACAGCAGATTTCGTACAGAAAAAATACACCATTAATTGCTGATGATTTTAACCAAAAATATTTTTAATGAGACATATCCAAGAGAAATAAAAATAACAATACAAATAACTTATATTTCATTGTCTATATGCCCACTATGATATAACACGAAGCAATTCTAATTAACATTCTCACATGTATTAGAGTGGTATAATGAAAACTGTTAGTTCCTCTCAGATAATACCAATACACAGCATGACTTGAGATTTTCCTCTTCAATAAAAGTATTCCCTTTAAACATTATTTTTAATATTGAAATCATGAATAAAGTTATCAAATTTATTTATTTTATGGATAATATTTTAATTATTTATATCTTTAAAACATATGCAAGCATTACACAGTTTAATACTAAATTTTCACAGTATATTGATTGTTTTAGCATCAATGTATTAATATTCTCTTTTAATATTGTACATGAGGAATTGTCTCTAAGTTATATATTATAAAAATAATATTTTAGCTTAAATATAAACTTTTCCTTGATTTGTTTGAGCTTATGGAAAAAAAGTTTATGTTGTTACAAACTAAATTAATTGGGCCAGAATTATCACATTGATTTTCCCATTTGTACACTAGAAAAATTGAAATACATGGCCATTAAAAAAAAAGCTTTAAAAACACTTATTTAATTATCCATTAAGGAGCATATTTAAATTTAACCTTATTAATTCTATAAATTTGATTTTAAGGGGTATTATTTTACACCTACAGTTAAATACTGGTTAAGAAAAATATGATTACAATCAATAAAAAAATAATTTTAAGCTTTAACATGATAATTATCACCTAAAATGTTAAAACTGCTGATTTTAAAATTTACTTATTTATATTCATGAATAGGCCATATATTCCCATTGTTTTTTCAGCAGCTTAACAATGGATGCCCCCTGTCACTTGATCTGCAATTATCCAATAAACCATTTAGGTGTCACCTTCCCTGGCCAGCCTGGTCATATGGTCTAGTGCACTAGAAGTGCACACGGTGTGCACTTCTAGTTCAGCTCTAGTGCACTAGAAGTGCACAAGGGTGGGAAGTTTAGTGTGAACTCAACTGTATTCTTATATTTATTTACAGAAGTATTAACAGAGGTCTTGCTTTATTGCATGTATAATGTAAAGTGTCTATCAAAGAGGGCTCTGAGAGAGAGTTCTCAGAGTGTGCATATTTAATCAAGTAGGAGCTAGGAGCTAATCTCTAAATACTAACAACACTACATTTCCGCCTTGCTTAGGTTTAAAGTTCACTGGTCAGTCCTAATGAAGGACATTAATTATTTGTCTGACAGTAATGTTATTGTTTCAGATATCCATGGATTCACAGGTGTTTATTTCACGCTGGCGCTGCCACTACAAGTTAATGCTTATTTTATATCCAGAAATGATAGTCTCTTGATTGCTATCACATTTAATCTCAGTTTATGTTCTAGAGGCAATAAGTGTATAAAGTTACTGACTGTCCGTAGTCCAATAAATTATCTTAATGTCTAAACTGTGTTGAGTAAATTTTCAATGTTTACAGAATACAAACAGGTTTTATCAGCATGAAATAAAAAAATAGAATAAAGATTGAAGATAGAATCTAAATGATACACAATTAGTTTAAGTATCAAAATGCCAATTGAATGTTTCATTTCTACTTGTATTCCATTTTTTCTCTGGAGATTTAAGCACATAGTAATTAAAGAATTGTATGATTATCAGCAGTTATATAAAATCCCTGTTTATAATGTTTTTACACGCCGACAGTTTATATAATCTAACTCATTTGTATGAATGAATATTCCTTTAACTTTTTAGCTAACATTTAGTGGATTGTTATGTCACTGTTTAACACTGTTTACACAATAGTTAAAATAGTTAAAATATATGCAGGTGATTTTCACTCATTTAGTTAACTTTTAGTGGATTATTATGCCACTTTTTAACACTATTTACATATATAATCTTTTAAATAGTCAGGTGGTTTTCGGTGCCTTTCAGATCTTCGCAAAGAAGTATATTCATTTGATGTAGGTAAAGTTTCGAGCATTGTGTTTTCATCTGATTGTGATTCTATGCTTGTTTTGTTGTAAATTGGTTCTGTAATGTTGTGTTCGACCTCGCTATTCAAAGGAACATTTCCATTTAGACTTTGGGTCTGAGAGTTGCCGACACGTTTGAAATGTGATGAATTTCTGGTGATTTGTTTGTCTTCTCGCTTTGCCGTTATCATTGATCCTTTTTTCTTGGTTACTTCATACGGTTTAGGGTCATATGGAGTTTGTTTTGTTTGGTTTGGTTTGCTTTACTAACACACTGTCACCTATTTTAACTTCAGTTTTTCGAACGTTCTTCGTTTATCAGCGTATTCTTTCATTTTTTGTTTTGATTTTCTGTCATTTTCTCTGGCTTTTATGTCCTTTTTAGATTTCTTTTGTTTTTGAAGCATGGAAATCTGTAATTCCTTAAAAATGCATACATGTCTTGTTTCCAGTTTGTATGGTGCACATGAGAAGCTCGAATTGACTTGCCTATGGTTTTCATGAATCGCTCACATTCAGCGTTTGCTTGTGGCCATAACGGAGTTATTTTCCTGTGTTTGAAGCCCAAGTGTTTTGCAAAACTTTTAAATAGATGAGAGTTCATAGGACTGCCGTTATCTGACTTGGGAATTTCAGGTATTCCAGTTTCTGAGAAAATTTTGTCTAGCACAGGGATCACTGTATTTCCTGTTATGGAATTTAAGACTTCTACGAAAGGAAAACGTAAATATTCGTCAATTAGTACAAGTAGATATTTTTCATCTGGAAATGGGCCACAAAAATCCAAACTGATCATTTGAAATGGGTATTTTGGCATATCACTCATGTTTAAAGGTTCATGCTGTTTTGAATTTGTTGCTGCTAAGCACAGGATACAGCTTTTGCACATATTTTCAACTTGTTGATCCATGCCCGGGAAGTACACTTTCTCTCTTAGAAGTTGTTTGTTTTTGACAATTCCCTGATGACCTTCATGAGCTAATGATATCGCTTTATCTTGCAACTGCCTAGGAATAACAATTCTTGATTCATGCAGTAAGATTTCACCTCCCTTGAGATTTACTACCGATAATTCATTCTTACAGCGAGAGAACGTATCAAATACTTTATTTTTATTGGTGTTGCTCCAACAGCCCGTCTTTATGGATTTAATGGCCATTTGGAGGTCATTGTCCGTAGAAGAAGTTGCCTGAATAATTTCATTCATGTTCATTGCAACAGGTACATCATGATATACAAGAAAACTTACATATTCTTCAGCTATGCTTGATTTGCTGCCTTGTCCTGTGTCTGGATGTCTGCTTAGATAATCTGACATGTTTGACTCTCCATGTTTGTGCACGATCCTGGAGTCATATGATAACAGGCGCATCCTCCAACGTTCCAGTCTTGCAGATCCAAGTTTTGATTTAGGATTATTGTAGATATTCTCAAGGAATTTTGCATCAGTTATGACTGTGAATTTATGTCCAAATAAGTATATGTGCCAATGTTCTAATGACCAGACTAATGCTAAGTTTTCTTTCTCTTGTTGACTGTAAGAGCTTCGTTCAACATCTGTCAGGGATCTGCTTGCATAACACACAACTTTACCTTCTTGGAGCATAATTGCAGCCACTCCGACTGGAGATGCATCTGTGATTATTTGTGTTTCCTTATTAGGATCAAAGTATGTCATGACTGTATCACTACTCAAAATAGATTTCAGTTTGTTGAATGCTTCGTCTTGTTCATTTTGCCATGCCCATTTTGCGTTTTTCTTTATCAGACGACGTATTGGCTCTGCTATAGTGCTGTAATTTGGGATAAAGCGTGACACGTAATTTGTCATTGCTAGGAAACTTCTGACTTCTGAAACTGTTTTTGGAGGCTGTGTCTTGTTAATTGTTTCAATTTTCTTAGGGTCTGCTGACATTCCATCTTTACTGAAAATGTACCCAAAGAATTCAAGTTTTTGCTTATTAAACTCACATTTGCTTTTATTCAAAGTTAAGTTTTTCTGCTCAAGTCGCTTTAACACTGCCTCAAGTCTTCTGTCATGTTCCGCTTGGTCGCCAGCCCATATAATGACATCATCGGAAATGTTTCTCACGCCGTTTAGACCTTCTAGAGCCGTACTTAAAGCATTTTGGAATATTTCTGCTGCACTATTGATTCCGAAACTGAGGCGTTTATATCGTCTTAATCCAACATGTGTTGTAAATGTTGTAATGTTGCGTGATTCCTCTGACAGTTCTAATTGGTGATATCCATGATTTAAATCTAGTTTAGAGAAAACTTTGGCACCACTTAAGTCCACAATCATGTCATCAATTGTTGGAATAATATGTCTTGTGCGCTTTATGGCTTGATTCGGTAGCCTCATGTCGACACATATCCTTATTTGGTTGGTTTTTGGCTTTGGTTCTAATACAATGGGTGATACCCAGTCTGTGGGACCCTCAACTTTTTCAATGATATCTAGGTCCTCAAGCCTCTGGAGCTCATTTTCAACTTGTTTTCTTAAGTGGAAAGGTATTCGTCTATGTGGTTGCGTAACAGGTTGAACATTTTTATCCACATATAGTTTGACTTTTGTTGCTTTCATTTTCCCCATGCCTGTGAACACGGTTTGGTACTTTTTGCAGAGTTCATCGACCTTGCTGTCTGTGACTGTGTTTATTTCTGGAATGATATTGAGGTCAACAGATGTCTGATAAGAGAGAAGATTACCGCTGGTGCCCTTTGTCACATATACTGGAGCTGTTGTTATTTTGTTTTTAGATTCAATTTGTGCTTGGAACTTGCCTAATAAGGTAACTTTACTAGCACCATATGCATAGACTTTGGTGTGTGCTCTCTTAAGATGAACTTTATTTTGAAGCTTTGAGTACGTGTTTTCGTCAATTACATTTATTGATGATCCTGTATCAATTAATGCTTTAATTTTACAGCCGTTGATATGCACTTTCAGCCTTGGTCTTTGTAATTGCATGGAATTGACAGATAGTCCATATATTTCGTTTTCATCTTCGCTTTCTTTGTCCTTATCACTTTCACTTTGTGAGCTATCATTAAGTTTGTATGTGAAATTATTGTCCCGTTTCTTTGACAAGCATACTGCTTCAAAATGATTTTTCTTTGAGCAAAATGTACATGTTTTTCCACTGGCTGGACATTTTCCTGATTTGTGAGGATATTCATATCCACAGTATCTGCATATTGATTCCTTAATGATGTGTCTGCGTCTTTCTTTTTGCGCCTTTTGATTTTTTCTTTGTCGTGATTTCATAGCATTAACGACGTCGTATTTTGCTTGACCTTCAATTTCAGATGCTTGTTGATCTGATAGTTCTAGTGTCCTTGCTTCTTTGATGAGACTGTCTAATGTCAGGTCATCGCGTAGTGCTTTGCGACGCAGTCGAGTTGAGGTGCAGCCTTGAATGATTTGTGACTTAATTTCTTTGTCTGTTTCCGAAAATTCACAGTTTATACTTAAGTGTCTTAAACGTGTGTGGAAACTATCAATGTTTTCATTAGATTCCTGTTTTGCCTGTCTAAATTTATATATCTCAAATTCTGTGTTTTTCTTGGGGGGCAAAGTACTCTGTTAGCTTTTTTTTTGCTGTTTCGTAGTCATCCCCTGTATTCTGCAGCACGTCGAAGATGTCATTTACTTCTTCTCCTGCATAGTGTAGCAATAAGGCTCTCTGACGTTTTTTGTCTTTAATGTCCATGCCAATCATTAAGTTTTCGAATCGACCTGTCCATTTCCTCCATCTTGTGTCAACACCAGGTTCACTTACACTAAATGCTGGAAAAACTGGTAATCCTTGAGCCATATTGTCACTGTATCAGTGTTATTGATAAGGACATATGTTGCCAAAATAAAATCCAGATAAAGTGTCTAAAACTTTAAATCCAACAGGTGTAAATTATCCAGTGTTCACTGCATTCAATTAATTCTTGTTGAATATTTTAATTATATAATTTCCATTTATTTCTTTTTAATCCTCGTCGCCATTGTATTGTATTGAAAACTCAATATCATAAACTATTCTAATATTTATTTACAGAAGTATTAACAGAGGTCTTGCTAATGTAAAATGTCTATGAAAGAGGGCTCTCAGAGTGTGCATATTTAATCAAGTAGGCGGAGCTAATCTCTACTACAATATCTTTTGTGTTTGTTTTTTTTTCTAAAAAAAAGCCTAAATGTCTCTCCGGTTGCATGTCCGTCGCATTCAGTGCTGCAGCACTTTGATTACACATGATTTTCCTCTCACTTTTGTATGCCTTAGATTTTTGACAAGAAATAGGTTTCGAAAGTCAGCTTAATTGCCGGGTAAAACTAAAGATTCGGCCACTCGACCATTCGACCCATAACAATTCGTCGAACTTGGGATATTGACGATTAAGCCAGAGCATGGAGCTAAATATAGGCATCTGTGGCTAGATTCGATGATAAGAAATAATCATTTGAAACTAACTGTAAATCAGTGTAATCATTAAGAAATAAATACATAAAATTTATGTTCAGAAAAAAGGAATTATTTTAATCTGCTTATATTAATGGGTGCATGCATTTACCGAAAAACCAAAAAAAAAAAAGAAAAACACTTAAAATACAAATGTACAACGAAATATTAAGGCTGTGATTATAAAACAATTTTTGATGGTTATTTGATGAAATGGGTTCAATAATATCAGTTTTAAATTGATAATATATCTGTATTTAATGCGATATGAAAGTGTTTTTCGGCAACGTAACAGTCTAGTCTGGAAAAGTCGAAAAACACATTTTTAGGGCGATAAAATAGTCGTAGTTAAAACAAGAGCCGCTATTAATTTTTCTTCAACCTTTTAAATGAATAACTATTACACTTTTTTTGTTACCAATGGAAAATGTCAGTGATATTATTTTTATAAATACAGTATGAAAGTGTTTTTCGGCTACGTAACGGTCTAGCATCAACACATGGAAAAGCCAAAAAACACATTTTACGGGCGATGAAATAGACATATTTAAAATAAGAACTGTTAAATAAATTTTTCAACCGTCTAAATGAATGATTATAACATTATATTTCTTAGCAATGTATTGTAATAAACATTGTATGAAAGCGTCAAAAAAAACGTAGAAAAGCCAAAAAATAATAATAATAATAATAATAATAATAAAAAAAAAAAACAAAAAAAAAAAAAACAACAAATAAACACATTTTACTTGCGATAAAATAGATATATTTAAAAAAAGTGCTGCTAAATACATTTTTCAACCGTTAACATAAATTTATTACCTTTGTCAAATGTCAGCTATTTTTTGTAATAAATACACTATGAAAAACGTTAAAAACCGAAAGCCGAAAACCACATTGGACGTGCGATAAGAAAGGTATATGAATAAAAATACCCATAAAATTAGACTTTTCAATCGTTTAAATAATTATCTTTTACTTTTTATTTGTTTGTAGTTGTTAACACTTTACTGGTCATAGTTTGTTAAGGGGCCTCCGTGGCCGAGTGGTTAAGGTCGCTGACTTGATAAAATAGATATATTTAAAAAAGTGCTGCTAAATACATTTTTCAACCGTTAACATAAATTTATTACCTTTGTCAAATGTCAGCTATTTTTTGTAATAAATACACTATGAAAAACGTTAAAAACCGAAAGCCGAAAACCACATTGGACGTGCGATAAGAAAGGTATATGAATAAAAATACCCATAAAATTAGACTTTTCAATCGTTTAAATAATTATCTTTTACTTTTTATTTGTTTGTAGTTGTTAACACTTGACTGGTCATTTAATTTGTTAAGGGGCCTCCGTGGCCGAGTGGTTAAGGTCGCTGACTTGAGATCACAGGTCCCTCACCGCTGTAGGTTCGATCCTCACTCGGGTCGAATTCTTTCATGTGAGGAAGCCATCCAGCTGGCTTACGGAAGGTCGGTGGTTCTACCCAGGTGCCCGCTCGTGCCTGAAATAATGCCCGGAGGGGCACCTGGGGTCTTCCTCCACCAATAAAGTGTAGTTTGTTAACACTCTACTCGTCACACGTTTGCCCCAATTGTCACACAACATCGTAAGAATGTGTGTGACAGGTTTTGCTCAAGTTTGAACATGGATCACATTGGTTTAAAATCAGAAGTAGCCAAAAAAAATAGAAAAAATGTTTTAGTCAATATTGTGAATGGGTCATCTAAAGTTAAGAAGTTGGTAACACAGCCTGATTATGGAAAAACCCTTGTTCACTTGCTGTCCAATATAAATGAATTTCTTGGAAAGGTTGTATATGAAGACTATATGTAACAATTATTGAATAATGAAAATATTACAGTACATTTGAATTGTTTTGATTATAGATTTCATTTTTATTAATAAATGATAAAGTAATGTACTTGAAAATTAATGTGTAGAGATGAATACAACACACCAGAATATATGTAGTAAAATGTGTTTTATTCTATTTCACAATGGCGAAATTGATAAGAAATATATGTGCTCTCAGTGAGAGAAAGGCTTAAAATAAAAAACAACTTTTGTATGCTACGGAAAGGGTTACACTTTAACGCGAGTGTTGTAAAGCTTAAGGTAATTTTTTCAGTCTATTTTTTGTAAAGAGTAACTGACAAACACTGACACTCGTGAATGTGACGAATAGGTTATTCTGTCCTCAAAAGAGAGACTTTTAAAAGGTATATATTTTTTCTGGAATTGCCGTATAATAAATTTCTATAGAGTTTGATAAACGAAATCACAATTTAAAGTACTATGCACATGTATCGGTATTAAAATCATGAATCTAATTGTCACGCGCATTAACATGACGTTGACATTTTATGCTTATTAAACTATAAGCATTTTCATCATCAGTCAGATTTTGTTCTTTGTGTAGAACAATTTTAAATATCATTACATATAACTTGGAACTTTGCCGAGTAAACCTGATAGTATTGTTACTTAGTTGCATTACTTATGATTCTCTATTTATCAAAAAGGTCCAAAATAGCCATGAGTCGCCAATAAATAACAAGAATGGACGCCATGTGGAGTACGTAAACAAAGTAGAAAATAGTAAACAGATAAATGATTTTACAAACCAACAGCCATCGATCACAGTCAAATGTCTTGAAACAAAACATTCAAAAAGACGGAAATAACAATGATTATCAATAATTATATAAAAACTTACATTAACATCTGTAATAGCAACACCGGCAAGATCTATGACTGGGGGTCCATTGAATAATTAATTGATAGCTAACATAAGCAAAATCACGATTACATTTGAAGAGTATATTCAATTTTTCAAATTTTATTACTTCTTAATTTACATATCAGATAATTCACTTATTTGGCATATGTATCATGTTAATCATGTTTTAGATTTTAATATGTGGTCCTTTTTTAAATCTTAAAATGCTACAAAAATCCTGTTGAGGACATGTGCAGGTCATGCATGTTGAAAATTAGCGCATGTTGAAACAGACATTATTGTTAAAAAATTCTACTCGATTTAAATGTTTTCAAACCATAAATATTCCGTTCCCTTCCTCTCTTTACAATGTGTATTGGTGAGCTCTCTGATAAAGCTTGGTTGACTGATATAATTAACTAAATTTGTCAGATATGCAGTTTATCAACAGAAATAAATGCAATAATAAAATAAATAGTGTTTAGAGTTCTTAAGTGAACGAAGTTATATCCAGTTCACGAAAAATGGTTACCGTGGGTATGAAAACAGGATGTAAAAATATTTTTTATCAACGAGTGCCACTGTGTTAAAAAGCTGAATCTATCATACTAAAACATTGCTACAGGTTCTTTTCCAAGTATATATATGGTTATACGTACAAATTACTCATTACAAAAGAATAACATTTGACTTTAAAATTGCCGCGTTGAGGCGTAACCCTTTTCACAGCATACAAATGGAAGCAACTTCCAAGGTTATGCAAAGTGTTTGATAAAACGGCTTATAAACTGACGAAGATCCAATATTCTGTGGAAAGCTTATATTTTCCCCCGTAGACTGGTGCATATCCCAAAGATATTGGTACAGATGGAAGTGATCCTGAATGTGCATCCTGGCATGTGTAAGTGCAAGTGGTCAAGCTATGCCTCCTCTTATGATCGTGAAAGGTACTAAGACCCAACGGTCACTATATTCGTGGAACACGGCTGCAGCGCCCCAAGGGACTAAATGGGCCTTCCAAGAGAATGCATGGATGACAGAAACTATATGTAAGGACTGGTTTGAAGAAATATTTCTTCCCTTCTGTGGCAGTGCTAGACCCCAATTTGGTACAGAAATAAAATATTTACGGCTATTTTCTTTTCCGAATCGAGCAACATTTGTCTTGGAAATGATGCCGAAAATGACGTCAATGTCACGCGGTATTGCTACACTGAACTATACCCACTGACAAATCCGACTTCATGTCAACAGTTTGGCATTTTGTATTTTCGGTTTCTACAACAATGAATATGATGTTATTTGTTTGTTAGAAACAGTTAGATGTGTATATGACAGTATACACAGTGATTTTTCTCATTTTATTGGGAAGAGGCCTTAACCTCTTAATTTTGGGGGACATTATCGCTAAAATTGCTAATGTGGGAAGTAAAAAAGCTTTTTGGGAAAACTGCATGATTCTAAAGAAAATTTCAAATGGGAAGAGGCCTTTTTTTCGGAGTCTGTTATATAAGTAGGAAAATCACTGATACAGTACTGAAATAACATAAATTTTAAGTAAGAAATTTTGTTTAAAAAAATCTGGATGTATTGGAGTCCCAGTAAACAAAGATATTTTTGATAAAGTTAGTTAAGTTCTGTGATAATTATTTTGAAAATTGTATATGATTTCAAATTGATGAGAGTGTCATTAATATGAAATGTATTTTTGGAGCAATTTAATTATATCCCTTCTGAAGGGTCTACCTATTCAAATATTGGTATTTTTGACACGATTGAGGCAGATATTATTGACTTTCAAACTTTAAATTTTCTGTAAGAATGTTACAGATTTTAATAATTTTAAACATGTAATAAAATCACGATTATGTGATCAGTTTTTACAAGAATGGACTAGTGTCAGCTATTTTCAATTCTGCTTAAGTGTTTATAATAATATTTTAGAATATATAAAACTCAATTCAAATTAGAACATTATTTCCCATGTTTACCAAGTAATCTAGCAATTACTCTTTGTAAATTTAGATGTCTCAATTCTGATTTCAACAATTCCCAGCATTAAATTACTATTTGATTACATGTTTAGTTAAAGACCGAATAACCGTATCCGCACTAGATCTATTGCGCACATGTGCTCGAGATCCTCATCCGAAGACTGATGAAAACGGCCGAAAAGTTGTGATAGGTATTTTTGTGCCGTAGTTCAGCTTATGGAACTCCAATCCTTCTTCATATTCCTTTACAAAATACATTAAGTCTTGTTTATGTTGATCATAACAACCGCAATTTGAATTTCCTGATTCACCAGTCCCGTATTCAGTATTACCTCAACCCCTACTTCCCTAGACTCTTATACATGTAGGTACTGGAATAATCTCCCAGGTCAAATCCAGTACCTTCAAGGATAGATTGGTGACAACAGCCCCTTTCTAGTCCCGCAGTAACGTTTGTTTGCTTGTTTTTTTTTCCTCTTAATAACCTTGTTCTCCTTTATATGTACAGTAATAGCGTAACACTTTTAAAACATTTTTTTAAACAAGTGCCTCCGAGTTAATGTCAGTCTTAATTGCTCGGTGGTATATTGTACAGTAGATGTTCAAAGTGTTTTATTGACCGTTTACTTTATATGGGCGTTTCAAGCCGCATCATAAAAGAGATCGATTAATAAGTGGAATTTTAGATTAAAAGTCAATCAAGTTATGTTTTCCGGAGAACATGTTCACAAAACATGCCGATAAAATATCAAACAAGCTCATCCGTAAAAATAATTTCCGGTTAAACTAACACAATAATCGACCCCACAATAATGTCCGTTGAAACTGTCCCTAAAGATTTAAGAAATTTGCGAGCATGTTTATTGTGCTCTCTTGTGAAGGTAGGCGTCAGTATTTTGTTTTATATATTTATTGTATAGAGGTATCCTCGAGGTACTTTACTGGTCGGGCACTATCAATCTGACACTTTTTGAAAAAAAAAAATAAAATCCACAGAGACTCTATTCCAAATTTTTAGACGTAACCGGTGATTTGAAGCTATTTTTTACATGGGTCAAATCCGCTTTAGGGTAATGCCGTCATACTTCGGACACTTTTTGCATTCTGCGAGCAATTTCATTAGTCTAGCTGTGAATTTGTATTTAACCGTCTGTAGCCTATTTAGCCGGGAACTATGCTATGTAAGGATCTTATACTGGCTCCTAGCTGCAAATTACAAAGAAAATTCACAAATTGTTAATCGAGTAAAATCAGGTAAATACGGACAGAAGCGGGGGAATTTCGGACACATTTTCATTTTTTAAAAAAGCAACATTATCGTCGCCAGAAGAGACTTAAACATACTTTATTTCTTTTTTGACATATGTATCAGTTCATTTCACTTAAGGGACAACATTAAAGTGATTCTTTTTTAACAGTTTCTGTTAAATTCAACAAGTAACAATCATTAACTTCTAGGGCATATGACTGTGCCACCCAAACAATGCTTTGGTCCTCTTCACAAATGTCGCGTAAAATCTTGTAACGTTCATATAACATTCTTAATGTACAAATATTGGAGCAGACGAAGTGACTTAGTCTCTAAGATAGACAAATATATCGTCAATCAGCGGATGGTCGTAAAGGTATTCACAATTGACCATAGTGTTAAGTATTGCTTTCATTTCGTATACAATGATAGACTTCCAAAAAGTTCTCTATCTCTCAGGTGAGCAGCAGTTGACGTGTTCATATTTACTGTAAATAGACAAAAAACAGAATATAATTTCAATGCGTAAGTGAGAACTTTAAATATAATCATTTTGAATAGATTATTTTACAGTTTGTTTCCTGATCGTTGCTTTGTTGGGTAATGTATATTGATATGTATTTTCTAATCTTAAAATGTTTGAAAATGTCGATAGAAGAATATCAGGTAAGCAGCAGTTGGCGTGTTCATATTTTCTTTAAATAAACACTCACAAAAATTTAGAGTATAATTTATAATGTATAAGTAGGAGCTTTTTAAAAAAAATAATATAACTGAATATTAAACAGAATTATTTGGAATAGATTAGTTTACGTTTTTTTTCCCCTGATCGTAGCGTTGTTTTTATTGTATATTGTTATGTAATTTTTAATCTTAGAATGTTAGAAAATGTCGAAGAATAATGTGCAAAAACTGTTTCTGTAATAAAATAAACCCACCTTTAAATTAACGTTGATCTTTTTTTAAATCCTGAATAAATTTCACGGCCTTTTTTACCTCTCTCGCATGGCGACATTGCTCTTTTAACTGCAAGATGTTTTCTTTATCAAGCTGCTTCTGCCTCTTTTCAGCCAATACTTCATTGGACGTGAGTAGCCTGTGCGAAGTACTTACGGTACTTTTCCTCTTTCTTTCATTTACATTAACATTTTGTGGGACATTAAATATGGAATTAATGTCAACATTCCAATTGCACTGTGGCATAGGAGCAAGTGCAGTCAACTCATCATTCTGGGATTGATTTTCATTGGGCAAATAATTTTCACTACAAAAATCCCCACCAGAGAGTTTTATATCTTCAATAATAATCTCGGGAAATAGAGGAAGAATGTACGAAATTTCTTGATGTTCTACTGCTTCATTAGGGCCGTCCGAGTAAAATTTTGGAGTAAGGATAGAGATATTGCTCGTAGATGATATTGATGGTACAATCTGTGTTGCACAGGGGGTAGGCATTTCAATCTGTTGGTCAGGCAAGGGTTCATAAGGGATAGACGTACTTGATGTAGCTAGGTTCAGTGTAGTACTAACTTCTGATACGTCAACATAATTCTCTTCAAGCGCAGTCGCAGTCATTGTAGAGGTGGGTGTAACTGATGAGGTGATGACATGCAAAGGCTTGTCAAAAATAGTCGATGGTAACAAATCGTCTGTACGTAAAGCACGTGGATTGAAGGGGTATATACCACATGATGAAAATCCGCTAGTTATATTTTTTTCAGTCATGGCACGTTCCCAAGCCCGTGCAATGATCTCAGGGAATGACCATTTATTCATTGTGTGATGAGGACTAGCTGAGAGAAATTCAGTACAACCTTTGTTGTAATATGCACTAAAAGGGCCAAACACACTCTTGTCAGTGAGTAGTATGGGGAGGGAGAGCCAGAATTTCAATATTGTTCTTGTTATCTTTGGCAATTTCCAGGAGTGCATGTGCTTCATGTGAACGATGACCATCACAAATCAATAATTGGGGTCTAGCACTGCCGCAGAAGGGAAGAAATATTTCTTCAAACCAGTCCTTACATATAGTTTCTATCATCCATGCATTCTCTTGGAAGGCCCATTTAGTCCCTTGGGGCGCTGCAGCCGTGTTCCACGAATATAGTGACCGTTGGGTCTTACCTTTCACGATCATAAGAGGAGGCATAGCTTGACCACTTGCACTTACGCATGCCAGGAATTGGTGGTGTTGGTCCTTTGATTACTAGTAAGTCCCGGTAAATTTTTCACCCCTTTTCTTGCTACTACACGGACTGAGTTGTGCTCAAATTGTTTGCCTGTCTCGTCCATGTTCCATATTTGAGATGGCTTATTCTCAATTCCAAGACTGATAAAGAGTTTACCAAGATCATCTATATATCGGTTAACAATAGTTGGATTAAGGCACCTGGCTCGAGATGTACCAAACTTCTCTGGCTTATGGATTACAATACATGGATGTCTTCTCTTAAGGCCTGGTATTCCATTTTTGAATGGAGTTTTGAGACCCATTTTCTGGCATAATCGGCCTGTTTTTATCAACAAATCTCGCCTTGTTATGCCAAAACCACACCCAGCTGCTGTTGTCACACGTCCAACTATGTCTGCTTTCACATCTAATGGCACTGTAGGAGGACGACCAGATTAAGCATCAGGGGCAACCTTCCCTGTTAATCTGTCACTTAATGTCGATTTTGGTATCCCGTAGTGTTGTGACGCTTTACGCAATGACATTTGACCAGATTTTATGACATCTATTGCTGCTTTAATCAAATTGTCGTCGTATTTTTTGTAGATGTTTTTAGATTTTCTAGCCATCTCAAAGATCTGAAACCGAAAGCTATGCTGAATAAATGTGGTTTAATAGCAACCAACCTTGATATACGAGGACATATTTCAAATGTTCAGAACATGTCCGAAATTAAAAATGTTCTGGTTCAAAATTAAATGCTGCCCATAAGTAGTGATCGGGGAAGTTCGGACACTTTATTTTTCTTATTTTTAGGGATTTTAAAGTATATCTTCGACAATTTCTACATTTAAAGACAAAGTATGTCATATGTCAAGCACAAATAAGACAGTGAATAATTGTTTTATGGACAATCGTTGAGAAATATACTCACCGTGATTCTTGTTTGAATTTTCGCGGTTTTAAACTTTCCGACTCGGTAACGAAAAGGGAAAGAACCCAGCGGGCCTGCTTGATTAGGATTTAAGAATACATTATAATTCACAGTTGTAGATAAGGATATTCGTATTCAAAGTAAAAGTAGGTTATTTAATTTAATCCTATGGCGTATTAGTTATAAGATATTAGATTTATACAGTTTGGTGTCCGAAATTGTCATCTGTCCGTATTTGCGATCCTTTACCCTAACGTCTAAAGATATCTTTTTAAAAGTCCATAGCAAAATAAAAAACAATAAACATGCACAATCATTCAAACTCCCTATGTAAAATGTTACAAATATCCTGTTTTCTCGTATTCTCGGGGGGTTAAGGACTAAACTTGGTTGCATGATATTTATAAAACATTCTGTTACAGTATTTTTAGCCTGATACACAGAGAAATACCTTATTAACAAAATACAAAGAAAGAAAGATCGTAACTGTAAGCAAAACTAAAGATATTTCTGCTTGTATATACTGACCTTCACCCTCTATGTGAAGCAGGTGCTTTCTCGTATTCTCGTGGAATTTGATTGGTTGTTAAGGCCGGACGCTATGTGATGATTTTATTCCACATACCAGTTCAAATCATTAGTGCCACACCTAATTAAGTGTAAAATGGCCTAAATCTGTAATTTTATTGTGTTTTAATAACAGCTTGGCAGGCCATATCAAACTTTTAGGATCATATTGACGCCTCTTTGGTACCAAATGATTTTGATAAATGTTCCAAGAATAGTTTGAACTCCATTTTAAAAGTGTTGTTATTTACATAATCTCTCTAATATATATTAAGTTTACGTTTATTTATTAGTTACTTATTAGTTATATGAGCATTAAACAATGAATACTACTGTTTTCCATTGCAGTTGTCAAAAATGAAATGTGTTTAGGACAAACAATGTTTCATTATTGGTTTTTAATTGGAGTTCATATCTATTTTATACTATCTATTCGTGGAACAAATATTTTGAGCTGTATTGTATAAATAGTAGTATGAGACCGTCATTTGAAGCGTCTTGCATCAGAGACCCGCTACAGGTTTCTGCAACATGGAAAAAACTAGAAAATTGATGATTTTTGGGTGAAAAAAGATAAATTTAATGTTTATTCTCTGGATGTTACGACTTTTTGGTTTTTTATCTGTTTTTGTCGCATTTCTTTTATTTTTCTAATGGAGATGAAAATGCTCTGCTAAATATAGACATGTTTTCGGATATCAATGGAAGTCGCGAGCGTCGCTTCCATCCGTTTTAAATATTCCCCGAGAATACGAGAAACCTCGAGAATACGAGAAACAGGGATAATGCTTGGTGTTCATTATCCTACCAAAAATGTGTATTTTCCTTCTCAAAAACAACTTATTCAAATTTTAATTTTTTTTTAAACAAATCCTGTGTAAAAATCATTTAAACAGCCTCTGTATTGGTGTTTACTACGCAATGCAGTGATTACTGGAAGACGAAATTTTTTACTGCGAGCACCTGTCAGTGTCTTAAATCACAACAGAAATTTTTTTTCGTTAAGACTAATTTCGTACTACAGTCAAACGTGTATTAAGCGACCGGGCAAGGGAAACACCCAAAACAGTCGCTTAATGAAACGGTCTCTTAAGACACAGTCAGCATGATATAAAAGTCAAAATTTATAAATGACATCTTTTTTATTCGGTGAAATTGTTTTTCAACTTCATTTTTATATAAATGTTGAAAAATAGTATGCTCCCATAATCTAAATGGATGCAAATGTAAAAAATAACTTTCTGATATTTATTGACAAAACAGTTTCAAGATTCATTACGTACATGTTTGACATTTTTTCCAGAATTTTTTAACTTCTCTGTTGTTTTTCCTTGTCTCCAACACGAAAACCCTATTAGTGAAGATGTTTTCTGTTGTGCATTTTTGTCATTTGAAATAAACAAACTACATCTATATGTTACGATTAATTTAATGGCTGATCAAGTTCAAGGTCAATTCAATGCAGTCTAAATGTCAACAAGCGAAGCGTATACACCATCTCAGTATGGGCAGAGCGTTGCATTGTTTATCCGATATTATTGGATAATACACGTCACGCGTATACAGTAAATTCTCTCTATTAAGACCACTACCGGGACTGACTCAAAGTGGTCTTAATAGTGAACTGGTCTTAATAGTGAATAAGTCACTTTAACAGCTGACAAAGTCCAACTTAACATAATGTATACCTTGTATAGTTTTATGCACATGGTAAATGTACTTAATTAAATGAGTAAAAAGAAACACATATATTTTTAAACAAGAAACATTTTTAATGCATGATAATAATTATGATACATCATTAATATAATGAAAATATTAAACATATACAAATCATTGATACAATGAAGAATAAAATCATTAATGTAATGACATTTAAGATGTTTTTATATTAACAAAAATCATTGATACAATGCATAGCTAGTAAATGACATTAAATCTTAACAAGCACTTGTTTTGTTTTCACTTGAAGAATCTCTCAATGGTCACTTGCTTTGTCTTACACATTGATTTCACGGTCACTTTTTCCAGTGTTTCTTCTGCCTCATTTAGGGATGGAAGGACACAACTCAAGTCTTTTAATCCACAGTATAATTTTAGTTGTTGTAAGTGTTGTAGTGCATCTTGATGAGATTTGATTGTACACTGAAGGTCAACATTATCATAGTCCTGGTCATCACATAATAGGTCAACATTGGATTCAACAGTGGTTTCTAAATTGTCTCTATGAGCAGCCAACAAATCCTGCTCCCAATTGTCTGTCAGTTCCTCATGGGCTGGAGCCTCATCATCAGCACTGACATACTCCTCTGGTGACATCTGTTCAGATATGTTCAGTCTCTCATTGGCAGCCCTCACAAGCTCAACAAGTTCACCAAGAGGTACATCGTCATCCTCATCTACATTTATTACATCACTAGAAAGTCCAGCTTTCGCAAAGCACTTAACAACAGTCTCTTTTTTCACCTCTTTCACTGCTGCATTAACCCACTGGATTGCGTCAAGCACATTAAGTTGTTTAGAGATGGTTTCAGCTGTAGATGAACTGTTCTGGTCAATTGATGTGATGACCCTTCTCAGGAGACGCTTCTTGTACAGCTGCTTGACAGTGTAAATGATACCCTGGTCTAATGGCTGAAGCTTGGATGTGGTGTTCTTTGGAAGAAACAAGAGTTTCACGTTGGAAGGTACCAGGTCGTCAGGATGAGCAGGCGCATTATCCAAGAATAATATCACATGTCTTCCAGCTCTCTTCATTCGTTCATTAAAGTCCATGCACCAGTTTTTGAATAATTTCTGGGTCATCCATGCTTTCTGATTGTGGTACCATGTCACCGGAAGATTTTCAGTTTTCAAGTTTTTGAAACAACGAGGCTTTGCTGCTCGTCCAATCACAACTGGTTTTTCAAAGTCACCTTCCATGTTAACACATGTACTTAACTTCATTTGCATACGCTATTTAAAACGGTATGGGAAATAGAGTTTTTCACACGTTTATTGTTGTGTTTTGATTGTTGACACTTGTGACATAACGAGGTGGCGTTCTCTAAAAACACAATTACTTGACAGGTAAAAGTGGTCGTTTAATGAAAAGAGTGATGTCAATTAGGTGACTAATTAGCGGTCGCTGGTCGCGTTGAGCTAAAGTCGCTTAATACATTAAAGATATAGAGAGAAAATGATCGGGGGGAATTTAAAGTGGTTGTTTAAGACAAAAGTCGCTTAATACACGTGGTCGCATGGGCAAGTTAGACTGTATTGTTTTTTGAGTGACATCACAGCATGACTGGAAATTTCAAATATGGGGGTCAACACAAAATGGCTTTCATGTGTCTTCTTAAATATATGGATAAATAAACTACTTAATATAAATCGTGAGTAATTTTTTGCATATTTTTACAGTTTTTGGGAAAATATGCTTTCGTCTTTTATGCAATCAATTGCTTTTTGAGATAAATAGCATTTAAGTTAAATTAAGGTAAATTCAAATCGACTCAAGAAGCGTGTCGATTTGTGCTATGGGAAATTAGCCAGTTATGGAAAGACTTCGCATTTTCTGATAGACGTCAAACTGTAAAAATAAAGAAAATGCGATGTCTTTCAATGAAGGACTACAGAGACTCTAGTGTTGTATCAGAGATGTAGATAAGAGAGATAAGCAGCCCCTATATACTCCATTGAAATATCACTCATGCCTATCAAACAAGAGCGATCAGTAATCACATGTGTCGCCTCATGATGGCCAATTTCATGTTGTGACAGACAGATGGACAGTGCACAACTAGATTTGGTACTGATCATTCCTGTAAAGTTTGGATAAAATTGCACCAGTAGTTTATGAGGAGTAGTCCGGACAAGCTTTTGTGTATCTGGCAACTAACAGAAAAAACACCTTTTTATCAAAGGGCCATAACTCTGCTAAAAATCATTCAACCGGAAAACCCGTGCAATATGCGCAAGGACTTGAGCTACAGATTAATCCTGTAAAGTTTCATTGAAATTGCATTAGTGATATAAGAGAAGTAGTCCAGACAAACTTTAAAAAATAAGAATTATTAAAGGGCCATAACTCTGACAAAAATCATTGAACCGGAAAATGCTGACAATATGCACAACTAGACTTGGTACTGATCATTCCTGTAAAGTTTGGATGAAATTGCACCAGTAGTTTATGAGGAGTAGACCGGACAAGTTTTGTGACGGACGGACAGACGGACGGACAGACAGACAGACGACGGAGAAGTGATCCCTATAGAGTAGAGGCGACACAAAAAGTGAAAAATTAGGCATTTTGTAGCAAATAAAATTACCTCACCCCTGCCCCGAGCCGCACTAGAAGTGACCACTCCAAGAAGTTCCATCAACCATCCACATAGATCTACATCTAGTTCTGGCTTCCAAAACTTTATAAGCCGCTGTTTAACATTTTTAGCTCGACTGTTCGCAGAATAATCAAGCTAATGCAGTCACCCATTTGTCGGCGTCCCTGTGGTTAAGTTTTTACGTGTAAACTGGTATCTCCATAACTACTGAAGGGAATGGATTGAAACTTCACACACTTGTTCTCTGTGATTATGTTACATGATTGGCACAAGTCCCATAACTCTGATTTGCTTTTTTTGCATAATTATGCCCCTTTTTTTACTTAGAAATTCTTGGTTAAGTTTTTGCATGCAAGCTGGTATCTCCATAACTACTGAAGGGAATGAATTGAAACTTCACACACTTGTTCTCTGTGATTATCTTACTTGATTGGCACAAGTCCCATAACTCTGATTTGCTTTTTTGCATAATTATGCACCTTTTTCGACTTAGAAATTCTTGGTGCAAGCTGGTATCTCCATTACTATTGAAGGGAATGAATTAAAACTTCACACACTTGTTCTCTGTGATTATCTTACATGATTGGCACAAGTCCCATAACTCTGATTTGCTTTTTTGCAGTGCATAATTATGCCCCTTTTCAACTTAGAAATTCTTGGTTAAGTTTTTGCGTGCAAGCTGGTATCTCCATAACTACTGAATGGAATGGATTGAAACTTCACACACTTGTTCTCTGTGATTATCTTACATGATTAGCACAAGTCCCACAATTCTGATTTTTTTTATTCATAATTATGCACCTTTTTCGGCTAAGAAATTCTTGGTAAAGTTTTTGCTTGTAAGCTGGTATCTCCATAACTACTGAAGGGTTTGTGCTGTTTTTGAAACAATTTTATGCATTCATAATAATAAAGCGGTGATTCACTCGATAAAACATCTTTATAACAAGCCTTTGTACTTTTTGGGACAATTTTATGTATTCATATAGGTAAGCATTATTATACTCAATGAAACACACTTGTGACAACTTTTTAAATAGTCGAGCGTTACTGTCCTCAGACAGTTCTTGTTGTTTTTCATCTGATGTGGCAATAAAGTTTACGAAACCTAACCAGAATAACATAAGTTAAATTAACCTTATTTTTCACTTGCAAATACACTTGACCCAATCAATTCTTGTGCATTTTACGATAAAACAATTATTTTAATATCGTTCTATACCAATTAAAGTATCAAAATATTAATACCGTCATTAAAATTGCCTATTTAACTGTAAAACATCAATTACCCCGACTACAGTCGGCCATGACATTTAAGTCAGTAAATCACCTTTTCCAATATCTTTAAAAAAAGTAATTTATAAAAATATTGGAAGCACATGGATTCGTAAAGGTCTATATCGTAATCACGTGGTCAAACATTTTGGCAATATGGCGGCCAAGTGCCGAAATTTTACCTGTCGGAAACTATTAGGTAGTTTATGTTTGTAATAAGATTTTTATTTGTCCATCCTTGGCTTATCAACAGATTATATAGAGGATATTTGTTTAGTTCAGTGTAAGATCGGAATATATTTCACCGAGTGAGCACCAAAAGGTATATTTCACGAGTGGCGCAGCCACGAGTGAAATATGAACTTTTGGTGTTCTCAAGGTGAAATATATTTCAATCTTACCCTAAACTAAACAAATTTTCTTTTTATTATATGCAAAGAAACGTTTTAAAAAGACATTTAACCTAATACTGAATGAAAAGCGCGCCAAATAATAATATAACATGACGTCATTTACGACGTCACGTCATTAAGTTGGTTCCCAGTACTGTGCACGCTGGTATTTCACTGAAATAACGTAAGGGGCTTAAATTCAAAACAGTGAAATTATCAAAGTGGTAATTTCACTGTTTCAAACAGTGAAATTACCATTTTTAGCTCGACTATTCGAAGAATATGAGAGCTATTGTAGTCGCCCCGGCGTCGGCGTCAGCGTCCGCGTCGGCGTCTGCGTTGGTTAAAGTTTTTTGTAAAGTCAAATATCTCAATTATTACTTGAGATATTCAATTGAAACTTACAATACTTATTTATAGTAACAAGGTACATCAGATTGACAAGTTGGATAACTCTGCCTACAATATTGACAGAATTATGCCCCTTTTTAGCTCGACTATTCGAAGAATATGAGAGCTATTGTAGTCGCCCCGGCGTCGGCGTCAGCGTCCGCGTCGGCGTCTGCGTTGGTTAAAGTTTTTTGTAAAGTCAAATATCTCAATTATTACTTGAGATATTCAATTGAAACTTACAATACTTATTTATAGTAACAAGGTACATCAGATTGACAAGTTGGATAACTCTGCCTACAATATTGACAGAATTATGCCCCTTTTTAACTTAGAAATTTTGGTTAAAGTTTTTTGTAAAGTCAAATATCTCAATTATTGCTTGAGATATTCAATTGAAACTTACAATATTTATTTATAGTAACAAGGTACATCAGATTGACAAGTTGGATAACTCTGCCTACCATATTGACAGAATTATGCCCCTTTTTAACTTAGAAATTTTGGTTAAAGTTTTTTGTAAAGTCAAATATCTCAATTATTGCTTGAGATATTCAATTTAAACTTACAATATTTATTTATAGTAACAAGGTACATCAGATTGACAAGTTGGATAACTCTGCCTACAATATTGACAGAATTATGCCCCTTTTTAACTTAGAAATTTTGGTTAAAGTTTTTTGTAAAGTCAAATATCTCAATTATTGCTTGAGATATTCAATTTAAACTTACAATACTTATTTATAGTAACAATGTACATCAGATTGACAAGTTGGATAACTCTGCCTACAATATTGACAGAATTATGCCCCTTTGGAACTTAGAAATTTTGGTTAAAGTTTTTTTGTAAAGTCAAATATCTCAATTATTGCTTGAGATATTCAATTGAAATTTAAAATACTTATTTATAGTAACAATGTACATCAGTTTGCAAAATTGCATAACTCTGTCTGCAATATTTGCAGAATTATTTGCCCCTTTTAAACTTTGACATTTTGGTTAAAGGTTAACGGTCTTCAAAGATATTTACTTGAAACTTTACACATGCACTTAGGGTCATAATTGGAGGGTCATAATTGTATGTCACTGACCAAGTTCCATAACTCTGTCTTGCATTAAGGCTGATTCATATCCCCTTTTCTACTTAGTCTCTTGGTTAATGTTTACATGCAAGTTTTAAATATATCAATAACTATTAAAGATATTTATTTAAAACTTCACATATGCATTTAGGGTCATAATTGTAGGTCACTGACAAAGATCCATAATTCTATTTTGCATTTAGGCTGATTTTTGTGCCCCCACGTTAGTGGCGGGCATTTAGATTTACCCTTGTCCGTCCGTCCTTCCGTCCGTCCGTCTGTCCTTCCGTCCTTCCGTCCGTCCTTCCGTCCGTCCGTCCGTTCACTTTTGTGTCACACGTAACTCAAAAAGTATTTGACCTAGAGTCATGAAACTTTACAGGAATGTTGATCAGCATGTGTAGTTGTGCACCTGGGTATTTTCGTCTGGATATTTTTAGTATTTTCAGAGTTATTGCCCTTGACTTAGTAAAATTTTGCAATTTTCAACTTGTGTCGCATGTAACTCCAAAAGTTATTTGACCTACAGTCATGAAAACTTTACAGGAATGTTTGATCAGCATGTGTAGTTGTGCAACTGGGTATTTTTCGTCTGGATATTTTTTAGTATTTTCAGAGTTATTGCCCTTGACTTAGTAAAATTTGGCAATTTTCAAACTTGTGTCGCATGTAACTCAAAAAGTATTTGACCTAGAGTCATGAACTTTACAGGAATGTTTGATCAGCATGTGTAGTTGTGCACCTGGGTATTTTTCGTCTGGATATTTTTAGTATTTTCAGAGTTATTGCCCTTGACTTAGTAAAATTTTGCAATTTTCAACTTGTGTCGCATGTAACTCAAAAAGTATTTGACCTAGAGTCATGAAACTTTACAGGAATGTTGATCAGCATGTGAAGTTGTGCACCTGGGTATTTTTGTGTGCATATTTTTAGTATTTTTAGAGTTATTGCCCTTGACTTAGTAAAATTTTGCAATTTTTAACTTGTGTCGCACATAACTCAAAAAGTATTTGACCTAGAGTCATGAAACTTTACAGGAATGTTGATCAGCATGTGAAGTTGTGCACCTGGGTATTTTCGTCTGGATATTTTTAGTATTTTCAGAGTTATTGCCCTTGACTTAGTAAAATTTGGCAATTTTCAACATGTGTCGCACATAACTCAAAAAGTATTTGACGTAGAGTCATGTAACTTTACAGGAATATTGATCAGCATGTGCAGTTGTGCACCAGGTATTTTCGTCTGGATTTATTTAGTATTTTTAGAGTTATTGCCCTTCACGTAGAAAATTTTTGCAATTTTCAACTTGTGTCGCAAGTTTCTCAAAAAGGATTTGACATAGTCAATAAACCCTATGGGCAGGTTGCTCAGCATATTTTAGATTTGCACCTGGGGTTTGGCTTGTGGATTTATCCAGTATTTGTAGAGTTATTTCCCTGGACTTAGTAAAAAGATTGACAGAACAGTGTCGCGGTGGGGGCACCCGTGTCCTATGGACACATTTCTAGTTTTCCCCTTTTTCAACTTAGAAATTCATGGTAAAGTTTTGCTTGTAAGCTGTTATCTCAATAAATACTGAAGGGTTTGTGCCTTTTTTGGGACAATTTTATGCATTCATAATAATAAAGCAGTGATTTACTTGATAAAACCTTTTCCGTCAAATTTATGTATTCATAGGTAATTAGTATTATTATACTCAATAAAAAACCCTTGTGACATTACCTTCCGAATAGTCAAGCCAACTCTGTATAAATAGACTCTCTCTAAGGCCTATAACATGAATTTATAAAAAAAAAATTAGCCCTTTTGTGAACTTAAAAAATTTAACAATATCAAGGCTCTTTTACTATCAATCACTTAGAATAGTCGAGCATGCTGTCCTACAGACAGCTCTTGTTATATCACTGATATATTTCTATAAACCACCGAAAAGCATGTAATAAACATGTATATTGTTTTATCAAGGTATGCTTCACTTTACTTCATGGCATGTTCGATGAATGAATACGAGCGTCAGATTCATGGCATGATTATTGGTGGACTTTCCTTAAGGGGTTCACCGTTGTCTTCAGCGTTCATGTCATGTCATAGAATATAAACGGGTACGCTGAAGACCATAAGCTAATCTAAATCGTACTACAAGAACTCGTTCCCTCGTACAGGCACAGCCTGGAACAGCATACCTGCCCCTGTAGCAGAGGCCCCTGACTTGGTATCCTTCAAGCAGGGGTTATCATCCCTCACATTCTGATCCGCCATTAGGGGTGTAGCTACAAGTACCCACTAGTGATATCCAAGGCTGTGCCGGCAGCGGCCACTGTAACTGGAGAGGTTTGGGTTGAAGAGGCGAAAATGTAGCTGGCCAGACTTTTTGTCTATATCTCTTTCTTTTGACCTATCCAACCTCTTCTAACTTTCTATCATTTCATGTATATTTCTTTTTCTTGACCTAGCACCACCCGTCACGTTATAATCAAGGGCCAAAACACCATTTTTGGGGAAGGGGCCTCAGCCTTTTTCTTGGGGAAAAAATGGGTGATTTTGGCACACCTCTGGAAAAGGGGTCTCAAATTTAACACAAACTTTTAACAAGTTCTTCAAAATAGAAAAGCAAAAAGCACTGGGAAATACTAATAAGGAAGTAAAAGACCTTAATTTAACACCATCATTTAATTTTTGTTCTAAATTCTATTAGAAATTTCAAAAGACTGGAGAATTTTGTGGACCAAACTGGGGAAAAAAAGAGGCTTGTTTGGTTGGGGAAGCAGCCTATATTCGGCCTCTACAAAGAAGGTATTTTGGCCCTGTGCGCCGACGTACGATGTAGATGTATTTACACCATTTAAAAGTTAAATCTTTTATTTATTGCTGTATGTTAAAATATCAGTAACTTTCCTTGTCTTTCACTTAGAAAAACATTACAGAACATACCCACTAAGCCAGTTTTTTCATCATATGAATAGTTTTGTAACAAAAATTAATGAGTAGTTCTCTTTAAAAATTGATATATCATTTATTTAAATGGGAACTGTAAATGTTTTTACCTGCAGCCATAGACAAATGCATAAGCTTTCAGAAAATGTATTATTTTACTGATTTTGATATCTACTTGCTACAAGTTTTATGTTTAGCAAGCACACATGATATTTTAACTGGCTAGGAAGTTGCCTATCTCTGTTATCTATGTCTCTGGTTGTATCTAGACTGGAAAAGGGGCAGGGTACACATGATAAAGGGCAGGGCATTAAATATAGAAAGCACAGAGTGCACTTTGACAGAATCTGTAAATCCAAACTTTGTTCTTCATGGACAAAGCAAATGAAAAACAATACAGAAGCAGTGTGAAACAATTTCAGTTTTACATCATAAATTGAAGGAAACATCAAAATAATTAAGAAATAATACTGGTCTTAGCAATTTATCGGCTATTTAACACCGGTTGGGAGTTTTGATGTGAATTGTTAATTTTTTCGCATCAAAACGACAATTTTATCAAATTTTCAACAATAAAAAATTATGTCTTAGAATCGATTGTATTGTGTTTACATCAGTGCCCATTTTATCATTCTTTTATGTTTGAAATGACATCAACCTTTAAGAATGAGTTGTTCACTTAGGATGACGTCATTATGCTGCTTACGGATTGGCGCCGTTTTGTCAAATATTTGAATCAAATATGTGGTGTTTGTGTATGCAAGATATAATTTCAGTATTGTATGAAAAGAAAACATTATAAGAACTGAAAATATTAACCCTTTTGCTGCCAGAGGGTTATTGATTTACTGATCACCTATTTGCCAGAGGGTTTTCTAAGAGATTATTATATTATTAATATAATTATTATTATTTGTTATTAGTATTATAATAATTATATGTTTCCAAGTCTGCTAGTATAATAATTATTGTCGATGGTGTAATTATCTATATATTTATTATTATTATTATAATAACGGCAAAAGCCGTTCCACTTTGCAAATACGCCGAAAATAATAGGGACAGCATTATGCCGTCCTTATGGCAGTGAAAGGGTTAATAAAAATGCTGTTTTATCGTTGCTTTAAAAGACTTTGTAAACTATACAATCGAGGGAGAAAACATAACAGACACATATAGATTAGTAGTCCCTAACCAGTGTTTATTAGCAGTTTTACACCAGTTTTTTTTCTTCTTTGTCTACAGTGACAAAATCATGAGGAGTATTAGAATATATAATATACAGTAGCCTTTTATAAAGCGGTTATATAAATGCATATTACAATGTAGGTATTATGCCTATGTCCCTGTGTGGTTTTTGACAGAAATGGAAGATAGGGAATCTAAAAAAAACTATTAAAAAACAAGTAAATAACATAATAGATAAGTGTTAACAGTTATTTGTTGTAAAACAATTCTGTAAGGACAGAGGTACCTAAAAGAAATACATGGTCAAATAGACTGCAATATGAGAATGAAGACTATCAATTCATAGAGTGCAGCCAAAAATATAGAGGTGGGGATCATAAACTGATTTTTTTTCAGGTCCTTGCCCATTATTAGACTGCATGCCTATACTACATGCACATTAATTTACACCAATCTACACCCCCACCCACTGAAATATTATGATCATGGATGTCTTAACATTTTCTAAAGTGATTCTTGGTCATTATCTTTACATTCTAATTGTTACTTTATAGTTTTAAACAGATACTTACTTCTTCCTGCTTTAAGGTTTTTATTTACAATTAAAAAATGGGCGTCGCAAAAATATATGACAATTGAAAAGAAAGTTGTTTGTTTTCTGCAAATATTTTATAATTCTTGTTACAGTACCAGAGCTTGTTCAAAAGTAAATACTTTTATTATCATTTTATAGATGTTTCCCACTGGGGACAGAATCTAGAAGCCTTTAGAATTTACGGCAAAATTCATGGTGAAAGACAGGATTCATGTTTGGCTTTTCTATGATTAAGACGATGTCTGTTGTTAACTGCTCAGTGGTCATTATAATATTGAACAATTTAAATGTACTTGAACTTAATTATTTATTTGATAAATATTTTTGGCTTCTTGAAATTTTATATGAACACTAGGACTGACACGGTAAGGAAATTTATCTCGGGCAGATTTCAATTACCGTAACAGATAATAATGTCTATTGTCTTTGACAGGGTTCTCCCTGGGTCAAAATTATTTTGCGCCACAAAATTCGCCAATCAGAAAAAGTTGGAGCCAATTATTCTGCAAGGGAGACATACCTATCTTTGTTAAGATATGCTAGCAGTTATATATCATTATGATTACAAACACATATTCATAATATTTCATTTTATTACACCTGCACATGTTTATTATTTAAAATATAGACATAGTTCATGTTTTTCTCAAATTCCATATAAATAAATACACATGACAACATAAATGTAATCAAAAATATCATTTAAAGTTAGTAATGAGGTTGGGAGGTCCTGTTTACCACTGTTTTGCCTACAGCAGTTCTAATTATCACTTACTCACTCTCAATGACTGGACTAAGCCAAAATCTTTCCAGCTTCTGCCTGACATTCTGGTGATGTACAAATACAAAATAAAAAAAAACATTACTATAAATTGACTTCATCTAAAAATCAATGAGAACAAAAAATGAAATAGATATTAAGTACTTTTTAACAATGAAGAATATTGTTTATAAAATGTGGGGGGGGGGGCTTAGATGATAATGGATTCGCTTTGTGGCGTCCGTCAGTCGTTTGGTCGGTCCGTCCGTCTCCATTTTCGTGTTCGCTTTATAAATCCTATACCACTTGAAGGATTTTCTTCAAACTTGACTCAAATGTTCACCTCAACAAGGGGATGTGCTGAACCCATGTTGCCCATGTGTCAGCTCAAGGTCAAGGTCACAATTGAAGGTCAAACATCAAACAATCAAATATTAGATAGTATGTCGTGTCTGCTCTGTAAGTCCTACACTAATTGAAAGATCTTCTTCAATCTTGGCTCAAATGTTTACCTCAACAAGGTTATGTGCAGAACCCATGTAACCTTTGTGCCAGCTTAAGGTCAATGTCACACTTGAAGGTCAAAAATTGACTAAGAAAATATTGTTTAATTTTAACATGTATTTGAATATTTCTGAAACTAGAGAAGTTATTTGCTTGAAACTTAAAATATATATGAAGTGTCACAATGAAGATATGCAGGCTACATTGCATAACTCTGTATTGCATTTTGACAAAGTTATGCCCCTTTTTAAGTCTTCAAATTTACATATAATAAAATATTAGACAATATGTCATGTCCGCTCTATAAATCCTATATTAATAGAAGAATTTTCTTCAAACTTTATACTCAAATGTTCACCTCAACAAGGTTATGTGCAGAACCCATGTTACCTTTGTGCCGGCTTAAGGTCAAGGTCACACTTGAAGGTAAAAAATTGACTTAGAAAATGTTCTTAAATTTTAACATGTACTTGAATATTTCTGAAACTAGAGAAGGTATTTGCTATTTGCTTGAAACTTTAAAAGATATATGAGGCGTCACAAGTATGATATGCAGGTCAAGTTTCATAACTCTGTATTGCATTTTGACAAAGTTATGCCCCTTTTTTAGTCTTTAAATTTATATACAATCAATACTAGACAATTTGTTGTGTCCGCTCTATAAATTCTATACTATTATGGAAGGATTTTCTTCAAACTTGACTCAAATGTTCACCCCAACTGGGCAATGTGCAGAACACATCTTATCCTTGTGCCAGCTTAAGGTCAAGGCCACACTTGAAGGTCAAACATTGACTTAGAAAATGTTCTGATATTTTAACATGTACTTGAATATTTCTAAAACTAGAACAGATGAATCATTTGAAACTTCAAATATATACGAAGTGTAGCAAGTAAGATACATATATGCAGGTCAAGTTACATAACTAAAAAAAGTGGTGGGGGGGGGGATAACATTGTATTGTATTTTGACAAAGTTAAGTCTATTTTTATGTCTTTAAATTTATTTACTATAATTTTTCTTGTTGACGGAAGTTAGCGTGTTTATGGGACAAATTTTATGGCAAAGAGCTGAAAGGGGAATCAAATTTACAGGAGTAACTTTGAAATTGGGGGAAAATTGCATGATTTTTGAAGTTTTGAAGAAATTTTCTTGGGGGATGATCCGAATCAGATGTAGTCTGTATTAGGCTACAGAAATAGTATGAAGAAAAAAAACTTGAATTTTCTTTAAATTGATTTTTTATGAAATATTTTTCACTAATCTTAAGGCATGCATCTTTAAAAAGAGTATATTATTATATAACATGTGAAAATGTCCTTGTTTAGGCTCTTAATGCAGATCTTGAAAAGTTGTAATATCGAAAATGGACATCCTTGAAAATCCAGTAAGGTCCTGGAAAAGTCCTTGAATTTCAATTTGGAAAAAGAGTGGGAACCCTGATGGTAATTTACTAAACAAGCAATTTCATTTAAAAAGACTGAACAATCTTTCCAGGCTTGTTATCATTTGAAGAAATGTGATTATATTATAATTAGAGATTTATTATTTCAGACATTTGACCAATTTGAGATGGATGGTTGTGATAATTGTGATGAATATTTACATATGAAGAACAATAATGGTGCTGTTTATGAATGTACAAGTTCAAATTTTGATGGGTATGTAATGTCAGTGATCTCCATAAATCCCTACAGATGGTGAAGTTGCTGACCTGCAGCTTTTGCCAAAGAAGACAAATATAAATACTTTAAAATCACTCATATATTGATGTCATAAGTAATTATTGCACAAGGAAGATGGACAAAACCCCACATGTCAATACCCCACACCTAAATATTTTATAGAATGGACATAATCCAACACCTGAATTTTATAGGGTGGATATAACCCCACACTGTCTTAATTATTTGTTATAATACCATACAGTTCATTTTGTTAGAAAAGAACATACATAATTATTATTTACTAAAGTTTGATATAGTTACTATAGTGCCTAAATTGATCTTGAGAATTACTGGTATGTTATATTTTATTTTCAATATACAATGCAATATGATTGAATGATAAAAGACTATACAAATATTACTAACTGTTATATCAAAATCAAAGGGTAGATGTTCATTTAACTAAATTATCATTAATTATTCAAAGTGTGAAAAACGTCACTTATGTTATTGTCAATCAAAGGTCTATACAGATTAGTAATAAAATGTATCAGGTTATGTATATACACTCTATAAAATTTATGTGTGGGATTTTGTCCACTGGTGTGAGGTTTTGACATGCGGGGTTTTGTCCGTCTTCCTGTGTTGATAGATTTAAGAAATAACATTGGCCTGAGAAGTGTATATCGGCTATTTAACACCAGTTTGGAGTTTTGATGCATAGGAGTTGACAACGAAGGCCATAGGCCTAAGTGGTTATTTTTTTCGCATCAAAACGACGAAACCGGTGTTAAATAGCCGATATACACCTCTCAGGCCGATGTTATTTCAATTCTAACATGATAAAATAAGGAAGATCACTAATGTTATTTTTTTTCAAACGGAAATAACATCCGGTGCTGATTTTCGTATAACGCTGTTCGATTTTCGCACCCTACTGTTGCGAAGATATAGAAATTATTAAACAAAAGAAATAATAAGAAAAAACGTTATTTTATCAAGTTTTCAACAATAATAACTTACGTCGTATTGTGTTTACATCAGTGCCCCATTTATCATTCTTGTACGTATGAAATAACGTCAGCTTGTTTATGAGTGAGTTGTTTACTTAAGATGACGTCATTACGCTGCTTACGGGTTGGCGCTGTTTTGTCAAACAATATTTATTAACTGATATGGATCAATTATGTGGCGTTAGTGTATGTCAGATATTATTTCGGTTTTGTATGAAAAGAAAACATTAGAACTGAAAATATGAATAAAAATGCTTTTTATTGTTGCGTAAACTATATAATCGAGGGTGAAAACATAACAGCCGCATAAGCAGGTAGTCCCTTACCAGTGTTTATTGGTAGTTTAACACTGGTTTTTTGTGCCCCCACTTTAGTGGCGAGCATTTAGATTTACCCTTGTCCGTCCGTCTGTACATCCGTCCGTCCGAGCAAACATTTGATTATTATGAGCTTAATTCTGTAGTTAAATAAAGAACAAAAACTCATAAAGTTCAAATTAAGAGCTATTTAACGTTGGTCCAGGTGGTGTTTATGAGCTTATTTGCCTCATAAACATAAAATTTTGGTATGTCTGTCCATCCTTCCGTCCGTTCTCTTTTGTGTCGCACGTAACTCAAAAAGTATTTGACCTAGAGTCATGAAACTTTACAGGAATGTTGATCAGTATGTGTAGTTGTGCACCTGGGTATTTTCGTCTGGATATTTTTAGTATTTTAAGAGTTATTGCCCTTGACTTAGTAAAATTTTGCAATTTTCAACTTGTGTCGCATGTAACTCAAAAAGGATTTGACATAGAGTCATGAAACTTTACAGGAATATTGATCAGCATGTGTAGTTGTGCACCTGGGTATTTTCGTCTGGATGTATTTAGTATTTTTGGAGTTATTGCCCTTGACTTAGAAAATGTTTGCAATTTTCAACTTGTGTCGCATGTAACTCAAAAAGGATTTGACATAGAGTTATTAAACCTTATGGGAAGGTTGCTCAGCATATTTAGTTTTGCACTTGGGGTTTCCTTTGTGGATTTATCCAGTATTTGTAGAGTTATATCCCTTGACTTAGTAAAAACTGTTTCATTATGTTGTTATTTGTTCCTTGAGTGCTTGAGTGCTTGAATTAGAATCAACCAACTTTACAGGAATAATGATCAACATCACTAAATTACAGGAATAATGATTCACATCACTGTGAAGCTATTACCTGGGATGCATACATGTGTGGATTTTTTTCAGTTTTGTTAGAGTTCTTGTCCTTGACTTACAGTAGTATAAATTTGCAATTTTCAACTTGGGGTTTGCTTGTGGATTTATTCAGTATTTGTAAAGTTCTTGCCCTTTACTTTGTAAAAGATTTTTAGTTTTCAAAAAATATTTGACCTAGAGTCATAAGATTGACAGAACAGTGGCACAGTGGGGGCACCCGTGTCCTATGGACACATTTCTAGTTCCTTCTTTGTCTATAGTGACAAAATCACGTGGAGTGTTAGAATGTAAATTCTAGCTTAATGTCTCTACCCTAGTATACTACAAATTTGAAGTATCCCCCATTGTGTTGATGCCAAAACAAAATCACTCCATTGAAAGCTTAATGTGGGGATATCAGGTAAACCCTGAGCTCATTTGAGCCGCGTCACGACAAAACCAACATAATGGGTTTGCAACCAGCATGGATCCAGACCAGCCAGCACATCCGCACAGTCTGATCAGGATCCATGCTGTTCGCTATCAGTTTCTCTACTTGTTATAGGGTTTGTAAGCGAACAGCATGGAACAGCGGATGCGCAGGCTGGTCTGGATCCATGCTGGTTGCAAACCCATTATGTTGGTTTTGTCGTGACGCAGCTCATTTCTCTTGCTGAAATGCCAGAATTACGTTTTGTGCAACTGTCTAATCTTGACTGGATACTTGCAATTTTAACCCATATTCGAACTTGAGCTAGAAATTATCGCATTAACCCTTTTGACATATTTCGGCTTAAAATGTTACCTCCAGAGTGTTTATCAATATTGACCTAGTTTTTGACCCCAAATGACCCATATTCAAACTTGAGCTAGAAATCATCTGAACAACCTTTCTGGCCAATTTCCAGGATATTTAAAGATCCTGAAACACAATTTTTTCATGGTTTTATTTCATAAATATGATGCTCAAATTAAGATTTGTCAATATTGTAAGTTCAAATAAGCATTATTTATAAAGATATTACCCAATTTAACATTTCATGTAAATAAAGGGAGGTAATTAGAAATTTATTTTCAATAAATTCTAAGTCGAATTTTCCAATAAGAAATGAATGCATGTAATTTATTGATTAAATATAATGTGCACAAATATTTGCAGTACACATTTTACATATTCTTTGATGTTTGAAAATTGTTTTATTTGCATAATTATATACATAGATCATTTTTTGCAAGTGTGGTATACATACAGTAACAATTATCAATCACAAAACATACAGGATCTTTAAGTTGAAAATAGTACTTCCAGAGTTTTGAAAGTTTTTTATACTCAAGGTGAGCTTTTATGATCATATTTTGTCCGGCGTCTGTGTGTCTGATGTCCGTGGTCTGGATTTGTGTGGTCTATATCTTGCTCATTCTTTATAGGATTACAAAAAAATTTGGTAAAAATGTTCACCATGATGGGGGGGGGGGGGGGGTATCACATACAAAACCAAGGTCTACCAGTCATAGGTCAAGGTCACACTTGGGGGTCAGCGCAAAACGTGTGTCCAAAGAGTAACTTCCACATGCATGGAGGGATTTTAATATAACTTGGTACAAATGTTCTCTATAGTGAGGGGAAGTGTCGAGTGAAAAAATCAGGTGTCTGTGGTAAAGGTCAAGGTCACTCTTAGGGGTCAAAGTCAAATAACAAAATAAAACATTCTACATACATGGATGGTGTTTAATATAACAAAAATGTTCTCCATGTTGTTTCTAAAGTGAAGGTCAAGGTCACAAGAGGTCAAATAATTTGTTGCCACTTTGTCCTGCTCATTCTTTGAAGGATAACAAAATAATTTGGTACAAATGTTCACCATGATGGGATGGTGTGTCGCACACAAAACTAGGTCAAGGTCAAATTTGGGAGTCCGTGCAAAATCGGTGTCTGGAGAATAACTTCCACATACAAAGAGGGATTTTAATATAAATCGGTACAAATGTTCTCCAAAGTGAAAGGGGAGTGTCAAGTGAAAAATTCAGGTGTCTGTGGTAAAGGTCAAGGTCACACTTAGGTGTCAAAGGTCAAAAAACAAAATAAAACATTTATTTTCTAGTATAACTTCGATATTAACATGGATGGATTTTAATTTAACTTAGCACAAATCTTTTCCAATACCATGTTGAGTTGTCTCGAGCAAAATGAAGGTCAAGGTCACAAAAAGTTAACTTTTAGGTTAAATAAAAATATCAAAATTTGGTTGTCAGCATTGTGTCTTGCTTATGCTTTGCAGTATTATGCTTAGTGGTCAGAGATCTTTTGACACGCCCGCTTGCGTTGAGCTTGACATAGTTGTTGAAATGACTGTTCAGTGTTAGTGTGTGCGTCCAAACTTGTCCATGCCATAACTCTTTGTGCATGGGGGAATTTTCAAAAAACATGAATTGAGCTTTTAAGGATGAGACTTCCTGTCATGCACATGAACCAGGAAAGAGGTCAAGGTCACCTAAGATGATGCATTGTCAAGATTTTGCCTTGGGTATAATGAGGATGTGTTGCGCACTTCTCACCTTTGTGTACATCTTTCTCCTTGATCTGAAGCTTATAAGTTCAGGTTTGAATTAAGATAAGGAGGCTCGACATTCAGCCCATGGGCATGTCTTGTCATTATGTACATGTAGTAAATACTTCGAAAATCTTGTTGTCTGAAGGGTAACAACTTATATTGGAATGCCTTTTTAACTCGACTATTCGATAAGAATAAGAAGAGCTATTGTAGTCACCCGAGCGTCGGCATCGGAATCTCACTCGCAGCGTCGGCGTAGGTGTAACCACTTATGTTAAAGTTTTTGTAATACCTCAAATATTTTCAAAGTCCATTGACATATGGCTTTGAAACTTTGCACACTTGTTCACCATCATGACCCCAACCTGTAGACAGGAGGAGATAACTGTATCAAGCATTTTGACAGAATTATGCCCCTTTTTCGACTTAGAATTTACGTTAAAGTTTTTGTAATACCTCAAAAGAATTTACGTTAAAGTTTTTGTAATACCTCAAATATTTTCAAAGTCCATTGACATATGGCTTTGAAACTTTGCACACTTGTTCACAATCATGACCCCAACCTGTAGACAGGAGGAGTTAACTGTATCAAGCATTTGACAGAATAATGCCCCTTTTTCCACTTAGAATTTACATTTAAGTTTGCATATCACCTCAGATATTTTCATATTCTATTGACATCTGGCTTTGAAACAAGTTGAAATTTTATTCCCTGCGGGCTCCGTATTGGTACGCGTTTCATTTTGATGCATGGAGGAGCACGTGACCTGTTTTCGGTATATGGAGGAGCATGTGATCTATTAACCGTACATGATTGGTTAATTGACCTTTTCGAAAACCTAGCTAAATACCGTTTGCTGGTACGTTACGGATTTACCTCGAATTACATCTGATTAAGAACATAAAACTATTACGTGATATTTCCAATTTTCTATAATTATTTTACCGTTCAAGGTAGAAAATCTTGCATGATGTGTTTGAAAAAAAATATTATCAATGTTTCTTTAATATCTATCTCAAATTTTACAAACAATAAATTGTTTATAGTGAAAATCTACACAATTAAAACATTCGTAGTGGCATCTGCCATAATAAATAGAGATATTTTTTTGTGTAAACTTGTGTGTTATCTTTATTTTTGCACGGAATTATTCATACAATGGTATTTAATCATTTTCTTAAAAAGAAATATCGTAATTGTTGTATGTTCGACATTCTCTCCAGTCTCCGGTCTTAACAGTCACCAGTCTCCATAGACCTTCTTCTATTGATCGATTATTTTCAACTATATTCCTGATACAAACGTTTATTTATTTTTCCCCAAACAATGTTGAAAATAGTTAAATGAAATATCTTTATATCATTAAAAATGTTTCCCGCAGGAAACTATTTTACTTGTACTCTTCTTTGAGGGCATAATAGGACTCTCGTCAAGGCCTATAACTGTAACATGGATTTAAAGGAAGTGCAGTGCACAAGAGCCATAACTCCATTTTGACAAAATACAGAGTTACTGCCCTTTGATACTTTTCCTTGTCCGGAGCATAACTTAAAATGTACTGGTTGGAATTCAAAACAACTTCATACAATGGTCAAGCACAATAAGAGGAAGTGCAGTGCACAAGAACTATAACTCCATATTCAGTATTTATAGAGTTATTGCCCTTTGTTCCTTTTCCTTGTCTTTCTGGACTTATTACAGAGTAATTCAATAAAACTTCATCAATGGCCAACCACATTGAAAGGAAATGCAACATACAAAAACCACAACTTTCTTTAATTGCCCACAACCATAACTCTATATTCCAATTCTTTTACAAGGTATTCTGTTACTAGTAACATCCTCATTTCTGAAGCAGTCTTGTGTGGGTAATAATCACATTTAGTGATAGTTCTAGTTTATGTTGTTTTTTGTAAAAAATCATATATATCAAATGTAACATACATTGTGAACTTATTGATCTTATAGTGATTTTATTTTTATGTTACATGCAAATATTCCTCTTTTACAATATAAAACGGATTTGTCTAAATACATAGAAATAAAATGACACATACCTTCTTGTTGTTTACCTTCCTCCATATTGGATGGAAGCACCGTATCACGGAAAATCTGCACCGTTGCAGTCTGTGCGAAAGTCTGTCGGTCCTCGGACCTCGCCAACTAAAAGTCAGGAGGGCCGAGATAAATTTCGATAGTCAGTCCTCATGTCTGAATAAAATTTCAACCAGTTTGAAACATTTTTTGGGCTTCTAAAATATGCAAAACTTCCAAGATCAATCTTTTTTTTCATTTTGCTTGTATTCACAGACCCAGATAACCAAAATCACAGCAAGATACAACCAGTTTTTGCTAAGTAATGTAAGCCATCATCTTGTCTTGGATAATTTCCTTACCAAAACATATTTTTTCTCCAATCTTCAAAATTAAACCTTTGAAAGATGTATGGTTTTCTTGTAAATTATGCTTTATTATGTTTCTGTATATTTTTTTCATAGAACCTTATAGTTGAGTCTGATAAATAATTTTGTTTATAATTATGGCAATATCCCTCCCCCACCCTTACAAAAAAATACCTTTTAGAGTTCGGGCCGGGAAAAAATCATCAGGGCCGGAAATAAATCTAAGGATCCCAGTCCTTGTGGCTGGAATTTTTTTTGACTTTCGCATTGACTGCGTTGCACGTGCCCGACAGTGATTTCTAGCTCAAGTCTGAACATCTTGGGTCAAAAACTAGGTACAATACACAGATAGCCCAAATATTTAAAAAAATGTGTTAATAATCTGGTAGCTACATCTGCTTCAATCCAAATATCATTGAAAGACGTCAGAAATGTTGTTTAGATGATTTCTAGGTCAGGTTCAAATACAAATATGAGTCATCTGGGGTTCAAAACTGAGATCACACAACCCTAATTACTGTAGCCTAAACATCTCTAAGCTCCAGCTGGTGAGGTTGTTTTGACACCTGGTGTAACACCCGAGGTAAACCAAAATCATCTTTACATCTGTTTTGGCGCCATAATTATACCTAAATTGTGTTGGTAAAACCAAACAAAACAAACTGGGGTCTAAAAGTAGATCACACAACCCAAGTTGTGGGAATCTAACAGACAATATTTTTAGCCCAATTATCCTGAAAATTTGTCAGAGAGGTTGTTTAGATGATTTCTAGTTCAACTTTGAACATGGGTCATCTTGGGTAACAAATAGGTGACACAGCTCAAATATGTCTAAACTTTGTTGACATTAATTTTGCACTACTTCAGATGCTGATACAAACGTTATATCAGTTTACGATTAAAACATTTTATTACATGCTTTTCGGTGGTTTATAGAAATATATCAGTGATAGAAAACTGTTAATTTCACTGTTTGAAACAGTGAAATTACCACTTTGATAAATTCACTGTTTTGAATTTAAGCCCCTTACGTTGTTTCAGTGAAATACCAGCGTGCACAGTACTGGGTACCAACTTAATGACGTGACATCGTAAATGACGTCACGTTGTATAATTATTTGGCGCGCTTTTCATTCAGTATTAGATTTAATGTCTTTTTAAAATGTTTATTTGCATATAATAAAAAGAAAATTTGTTTAGTTTAGTGTAAGATCGAAATATATTTCACCTTGTGAACACCAAAAGTTCATATTTCACTCGTGGCTGCGCCACTCGTGAAATATACCTTTTGGTGCTCACTCGGTGAAATATATTCCGATCTTACACTGAACTAAACAAATATCCTCTATATATCTGTTGATCATTTATAGTTAAAAATATTAATTATTCCATTAAGTGCCTTAATATCAGATGAGCGATATAAGGGCATGATGGCCCTCTTGTTGTGAGATGCTTCTTGTTTATAATATATTTTTGCAGCAGGTACATGAATATTTAAGCTTTATACTCTAAGCATTTGTAGCAAGTGTACAACAAAAGTGCTTCAAATGGGAAATTTGCAGAAAAGTGCTTGTCACCATTGAATGTATGAATAATGGAAGTACTAAGCAAAATGATGATAATTCTATCTTGCTTTTGAATATGTCTTGTTTCAGAATGGTTGCCATGATGGGTCCAGAAGATAGCTGGGTGGCAAAATGGCAAAGAATTGGTAGGAAATTGTTCTCATACACTCATAGATTATATATACATGTAATGAACTTAAAATCTTCTTGTGAAAAAACCTCTTGTCCAATTTCTACCAAACTTGGCAGGATTAATCCCTTGGGGAAGGGCATTCAAAGAATTTGATTCTGTGCAGGAATCCATGGCAACAAAAAGGAATTATAAGAATAAATTTAAAAAATCTTCTAAAGACCCACAAGGCCTAGAGCATAGATATTTTGAGTAAAGCATTGTCTGGTGGACCTCTACCAAAATTGTTCAAATTATAGCCCTAGGGTCAAAATTGGATCATTGATATTCACAATGTAGACAATGTACACATAGTAAAAACTTTAAAAAAATCTTCTTGTCTGAAGGTAAAAGGCTTAGAGATTTGATATGCATCATCTATAGGTCCTCTACCAAAGTTGTTCAAATCTTTCCTTTAGTTTCAAAATTAGCCCCGCTATATATATAAATGCGTATATATCTTATATTTTTAGCTCACCTGAGCAATGCTCATGGTGAGCTATTGTGATGGCCCTGTGTCTGTCGTCCGTCGTCGTGCATCGTCAACTTTTGAACATTAACAACTTCTCCTCTGAAACCAATGACTGCACATCAACTAAACTTTACAGAAATGATCCTTGGGTGGTCCCCTTTCAAAGTTGTTCAAATGGTTCCGGTCTGTTGCATATGTAGGTCATAGGGCCAGAAAAGGATTTCAAAAAACACAAAATTAAAAAATTTTCTTGTCTGAAAGTACATGGGCCAGAGCTTTGATTTTTGATATATGGTATCATCTATGGGTCCTCTACCAAAGTTGTTCAAATTTTGTCCCTAGTGTCAAAATTGGCCCCGCCCCGGGGGGTCATAGGTTTTTCCTTATATGTATATAGTAAAATCTAAAAAAAATCTTCTTCTCTGATTTGGCAAAGGCTACAGATTAGGTATTTGGCATGAAACATTGTGTAGTAGACCTCTATCAAGATTGTTCAAATAATGGCCCTCGGGTCAAAATTGGCCCCGCCCTCGGGGGTCATTGATTTTCATTATATACATATAGTGAAAACTTCAAAAATCTTCTGGTCTGAAAGTAAATGGCCTAGAGCTTTGATTTTTGGTATATGGTATCATCTGTAGGTCCAAAACCAAAGTTGTTCAAATTTTGTTCCTAGAATTAAAATCGGCCCCGCCCTGGGGGGTCATAGGTTTTTCCTTATATGTATATTGTAAAACCTAAAAAAAATCTACTGCTCTGAATTTGTAAAGGCTACAGGTTAGATATTTGGCATGAAACAATGTAAAGTTGACCTCTACCAAGATTGTTCAAATAATGGCCCTAGGGTCAAAATTGGCCCTGCCCCGGGGGGTCATTGATTTTCATTATATACATATAGTGAAAACTTGAAAAATCTTCTGGTCTGAAAGTAAATGGCCTAGAGCTTTGATATTTGGTATATTGTATTATCTGAAGGTCCAATACCAAAGTTGATCAAATTTTGTCCCTAGTTTCAAACTTGGCCCCGCCCTGGGGGGTCATAGGTTTTTACTTATATGTACATAGTAAAACATAAAAAAATCTACTTCTCTGAATTGGCAAAGGCTACAGGTTAGATATTTGGCTTGAAACATTGTGTGGTAGACCGCTACCAAGATTGTTCAAATACTGGCCCTGGGGTCAAAATTGGCCCTGCCCCTAGGGGTCATTGATTTTCATTATATACATATAGTGAAAACTTGAAAAATCTTCTGGTCTGAAAGTAAATGGCTTAGAGCTTAGATATTTGGTATATGGTATCATCTATAGGTCCAATATCAAAGTTGTTCAAATTTTGTTCCGAGTATAATTGGCCCCGCCCCAGGGGGTCATAGATTTTTCCTTATATGTATATTGTTAAACCTAAAAAAATCAACTTCTCTGAATTTTTTTTAAATATATGTGTAAAGAAAAAACTTAAAAAATCTTCTTTTAAAAACCCCAGTGAGCTAGAGCTTAGATGTTTAGCATGAAACATCTTCTAATGAGTGTCTACCAAGTTTGTTCAAATAAAAGCCCTGGAGTTGAAACTAAGGCCCCCACGATTACACGTTTAAACGGATTCGTTTCGATTTTCATTCATAAACGTTTACGATATTGTTTACCGTTTAATCGAAATGACCATATTGTCTTACAAAATTTCTTAATCATTGCCTGTAATCATGGATTTTATCAATTCTAGTGGTTTATTCCAAAGTAAACAAACGGAAAATGGGTGTTTACAACCCTCCACACAGCATTACCGTGCAAAATTGCTCGTGACATAATACATCTTTGGTAAAAAATGGGGATACAATGCAAAAAATGTGTGCTGACTCAATCGTGATGAGCCCTGCACATTCTTTATTTGTACATGTATTAAAAATAGAAAGAAAGACATCATTTGGCGAGTCAAATACATGGTGTGTATAGTACATAGAGGTACCACCGTTTAAACGGTATCGTTTCGGTTCTTAGCAGTCGTGTAAACGTTTACAAAAAATTGTAAACGTGGGAGCCTTAGTTAAAACTGGCCCCGCTCCGGGGGGGGGGGGGGAGCCTATATACAGGTGAGCGACTTCAGGGCCATCATGGCCCTCTTGTTATAAATATATATGCATTTATGTATATACGCATTTGTATATATATATTTTTATGCCCCCCAAAGAGAGGCATAATATAATCGCACCATCTGTCTGTCCCACTTCATTCTTGTCTGGACTGTAACATTGTCATTCATTGAGAGATTATAATATAACTTGGCACAAATGTCTACCACATAAAGACAACATGTCGCGACAAAGACACATGTCCCTACCTCAAGGTCAAGGTCACACTTATAGTTTGAAGGTACTCATTCTCTCGAGAAGAGTTTGAAGATACACATGTTCGGAGTCTGTAACTTTGTTATGCATGAAAGGATTTTAAAATTTCACAAATGTCTACCACATCAAGACAATGTGTTTAAGGCTCATGTCCATCTGTCCGTGTGTCCTCACTTACATAACAATCATGTCCAGACTGTAACTTTGTCATGCATTGAGGGATTTTGAAATAATTTGGCACAAATGTCTATCTCATAACAACATTTTGTCATGTCCTGGAACCATGTCCCTTCTTCAAAGGTCAAGGTCACACTTATATTTTGAAGGTTCATGCTATCACAATTAGAGATTACAGGTACAATAATACAAGGAACAATATTCAGCAATAAGTTACTTTCATTCTCTTTTCTTTTCATAATACCTGCATGCTTAAGAAACCTTTTCGAGGGCATTCGTCACTTGGGTGACAGCTCTTGTTTTCTTCTGTAATACACATGCGGATATATATGGAAAGGATTCATACTTTGACAAAACTATTGTGAAGAGACATTATTAAAATTATAAAAAGGACATGTTAAGATTTGTTCAAACGTTTCTTTGTTTGCTTTTAGAAAAAGTAAAAAGTCCAGCGTTGCCTCGGGCGTCCGGCGGTGGCTCTTGTTATTTTAAAGTTTGTCCGGACAACTCCTCTTAAAGCATTGAAGCAATTTCAATGAAACTTCACAGGATTGATCTGTAGTTCAAGTACTTGCACATGTTGAACAGGTTTTATGATTGAATGATTTTTGATCGAGTTATGGCCCTTGAATAAAAAAAGTGTTTTTTGTGTGCTGCATGCTACACAAAAACTTGTACGGAATACTTCTCAGAAACTGCTTTTGCAGTTTCATCCAAACTTTACAGGAATGGTCAGTACCAAGTTTAATTGTGCATATCATCAGCTTTTTATGGTTCAATATTTAATGTCGGATATATGGCTCTTTAATTATTTTTATGCCCCCCTTTAAAGAAGAAGGGGTATATTGTTTTGCTAATGTTGGTAGGTCAGTCGGTAGGTCTGTCCGTTGGTAGACCACATGGTTCCTGCTGATTATCTTAAAAAAATTAATCACAAAGTCTTCATATTTCACATACTGAATAGCTATATGTAGAAGATGACCCCTTGATTTTGGGATCACTGGCTCAAAGGTCAAGGTCTAAGGGGCCTTAAATGAAAAAATGGTTTCTGCTTATGACCTTGAAAACTTTTTATGACAAAGTCTTAATATTTCACATATTTATTAGACATAATGGGGTCACAAGTTCAAAGGTCAAGGTCTTTATATTTCACATATTGATTGGTTATAACTAGTAGATCATTATTTTTCTTTTTGTCCATAAGTGAACATTTCCATGGCAAGTTTCTATAACAAAATTACAAATAATGTGAGTCAAGGGCTAGAAAGGGGGGCATATTATGTGTCCTTGACATTTCTTGTTATTTTTAAAGTTTGTCCGGACTACTCCTCTAATACCACTTATTGAATTTCAAAGGAACTTTACAGAATTGATTGGTCAAGTACTTATGCATATTACTTGGGTTTTCTGGTTGAATGATTTTTGGCCAAGTTATGGCGCTGAATTAAAAAGTGTTGCCAGCTACACAGAAGTTTGTCAGAAATTACTAGTGCAATTTCATCAAAACTTTGAAGGAATGATCAATGCCATGTCTAGTTGTGTATCATCAACATTTTTCGGTTCATTGATTTTTAGCTCACCTGAGGACATTGGCTTTTGTGATGGTCCGTGCATCCGTCCGTCCGTGCGTCAACAATTTCTTTAAACAACTTCTCCTCCTTAACTACTCGGCCAAATTTGTTGAATGTTTGCAGGGATGTTCCTTGCATGAAGCTCTACCAAAGTTGTTCAAAAAATTAACTTCCATAAAGAACTTTGATCTTGTAAAAACCTGTTAGAGCTAGAGCTTAGGTATTTGGCATGAAACATTTTCTAGTGGATGTTTACCAAGTTTAGGGTCAAAATTGGGCCTGCCCCAGGAGTCATTGATCAGTAACATCCTTTGCTGCACAAAATGTCCACTCTATAACATTCATGTGTTGTGTTTTGTCCACCCTGTAAAATTTTGAGGTGTGGGGTTTTGACGTGTGGGGTTTTGTCCTACATTCTCTATTAACCTGCAAGTTTTGTTTTTTATCAAATAATACTTCGCAATTTCGTAATTTTCACACTTTAATCAAGTGTTTGACAGGTTGTAATTCTTATAGGTGTGAAGATAAATAGTTTCTGCTAATTGGAAGATACTGACATTTTAATGGTTTTACAATGTCATTTTTAATATTCCTCCACTATGACCTTGTTCAATTTCTGGATTTTTTAAGTAAATTTGAATAGATATAACCCAAGTTTTTACCAGAAAATCATTCAGAATTTACTAGTTCCGTAATTCAGAGGTATTTATTACAAAGAAAACAGACAGAGAGATTTTGGGACCCAGAAAAATGTCCGGATTTCAGAAGTTTATACAGATTTTAGAAGTTCAGGAATTCGGAAGTTACACTGTATAGATCATCTTTGGCCAAAAACTAGGTTACATAGCCCAAATATTGAAGAACTTTGCTAACACTGTAGATGATACTGTTTAGGTCCAAATATCCTGGAAACAGGGAAATTAGTCAGGTTGTTTATAGTCAGAAAAGTTGTTTAGATGGTTTCTTGGTCATTTTTGAATGAGTTATCTGGGGTCAAAAACTAGGTCAAACAAACCAAATTATGGAATAATATTGTTTACATTCTAGAGGTAATATATTTTCATCCCAAATATACTGAAAATTTGTCAGAAAGTTTGTTTTGATGATTTTGAACATCATGGTCATCATTGGTACAGACCAAAAATGGAAAAACTTAGTTATCACTCTAGAGGTTACATATTTAGCCCAGCTATCCTGGACATTGGTCAGAAAGTTTGTTTGAATGATTTCCAGTTCAGGTTTGAATATGAGTCATCTGAGGTAAAAAAAAAAGGTCACAGCACATATATATGGAAAAAACTTATTAACATTTGCACTATTTTAAGTGCAGATATGAATGTTATGATACCAATTTAAGTTAATGGCATCATTCATTGCTAACAATATTAATTCAGAGCCTCAGTAATTATTAACCAGGTTTTCAACGAAAACCAGGTTATTGTAAAGCCAAAGTCGGCGGGCGGGCGTCAACTTTTGGTTTCCGCTCAATAACTTAAGTTTGCTTTGGCCTATTGACACCAAACTTGGTGTGTAGGTAGCTTATATCAAGAGGCAGCTTGGGATTGCTACCCAGGTGTCTGTGATCAATGTCAAGGTCACTGTTACTAAAAATAGAAATTCAGTTTCTGCTCAATAACTTGATTTTGCTTTGGCCTATTGACACCAAACTTGGTGTATGGATAGCTTATATCAAGAGGCAGCTTGGGATTGCTACCCAGGTGTCTGTGACCAAGGTCAAGGTCACTGTTACTAAAAATAGCAATTCAGTTTCCGCTCAATAACTTGATTTTGCTTTGGCCTATTGACACCAAACTTGGTATATGGATAGCTTTTATTAAGAGGCAGCTTGGGATTGCTATCCAGGTGTCTGTGATCAATGTCAAAGTCACTGTTACTAAAAATAGCAATTCAGTTTCTGCTCAATAACTTGAGTTTGCTTTGGCCTATTGACACCAAACTTGATGAATGGGTAGCTTATATCAAGAGGCAGCTTGGGATTGCTACCCAGGTGTCTGTGATCAAGGTTAATGTATTTAGTTTTCATGTTATAACTTGAGTTTGCTTTGACCTTTTGACACCAAACTTGCTGAGTGGCAGCTTTGGATTGCCACTTAGATATCTGGGAGCAAGTTTAAGGTCATTTGCTTACAATAGAATTTTCAGCTTCTACTCAATAACTTCAGTGCACATTGACCTATTGATTGCTTTCACATCAAAATTTGGTCGTTGAAAACCTGGTTTTCGTCGCATTGCGGCGCTTCTTGTTTCCCTTGACTTAGTAAAAGATTTTTAGTTTTCAAAAACTATTTGACCTAGAGTCATAAGATTGACAGAACAGTGGCAGTGGGGGCACCCGTGTCCTATGGACACATTTCTAGTTCATATTAAATTTTATGATAAATATGATTATTAACAGTAAAGAAAAATATTTTATCAACTGACAATTATTGTCTGCTTTAAATCCTCTGAACACCTCCTAGTTTTTATTATCAAACAAATCAGGGAAAATACAGTTAATACAAATTGTAACTACATTTCTTTATTGTAAATACACATATATCCTGATGAATAAAATAAGATATTGTTTAAGTCAAAATTGAATGTGTAGGTTGTCTTTATGAATAAAGTAAAAAATGAAAGCAAAAGTCAACATAATTTTTTGAACACACCTCGTATATTGCCCTGCCTTTGTGCTCTTGTGAAAACTGTGGTCAAAAAGTAATTGGTTCATTCGATTCAGATCCTCCTGATATATTTCAACATCCTAAGCTAGATTCTGGGGGTACTTTTTGGACAACAGCTTTTACCGTAGAAGGGAGATATTGCCCATACATATATAAGTAACGTACATCATCTTGTAGTTGTTGGTCTAATCCTACTGACAGCCCTGCATTACTCTTTGTAATCACAACCAAGTAATTATTCTGTCATTAAAACATCAGTAAACAGGCACTGCTAACATTTTTTTTCATGAATACAAATATTCGGGGGAAAAAATTGCAAGTAAAAAGCAGATTTACATTGGCTGTACGTTGGCCGACACAGCATGCTCATGGTGAGCTATTTTGATTCCCCACCTTCATTCGTCGTCAACAATTTCTTTAAACAACATCTCCTCTGAAACCAATGACTGCACAGTAACCAAACTTTACAGGAATGATCCTCGGGTGGTCCCTTGCCAAATTTGTTCAAATCGTTACGGTCTGTTGCATAAGTAGGTCATGGGGCCAGAAAAGGAGTTTTAAAAATGCAAACTTAAAAAATCTCTTGTCTGAAAGTACAAGGCCCAGCCCTTTGATATTTGGTATATGATATCATCTTTAGGTCCTCTACCAAAGGTGTTCAAATTTTGTCCCTAGTGTCAAAATTGGCCCCACCCCGGGGGTCATAGGTTTTCCTGTATATATAAAACTTAAAAATTTTCTTGTCTGTAGGTACAAGACTTACAGCTTAGAATCCCCTTATTAACCCATTACTTCATATACACGCCTTTTAACGCCTTTTTCACCCCCCCCCCCTTTTTGTTGTCTCAAATGATGAAAAAATGCCTTAATTAGGCCCCAAACACTTGTTTTTGTTTGAGAAATGTTGTTAAAAATTGACCTCTTTTTCGGCGTGGCCGCCATCCAAAAGATACATCAGGGGGTTGCCAGAAGGGGGACGTGCCCCCTTCTGCTTGGGGGGTTTGAAGGGGGGATACCCCCTCATTGCCAAGAAAATTTTGGACTTGTGAGAGGCTGTAAATGACCCCAGATTGATCATAAGGTAACTTGTAACCAACGCTGAAAAGCATTTGACTCTATCTCAATCCATTGAGAAGTTGCAGCACTTTGAAATCAATTTTGATGGAAAAAACCAACGCAAAATAGTGAATTTTTGCAATTTTGAGATGTCCCCTCGTTGCCATGGTAACAGAAAATTTAAGCCTGAGCATGTTGTTGCAAGGGCAATGGTCCAGTCAACATTTGTGCCAAGTTTGATTAGTGTTGAAGCAGTTTTTATAGTATTATAGCAATTTGAACTTGTAACGGGAGACTTTTCAATGAAAACAGCCATTTTTCACAAAATGCTCATGAAGCAATGGGTTAAGAATCTGAGCCGGGGGAATTTGTGTTTAACAAACAGTCGTTCTTGTTTAAATGTCACTTTTCAATGAAAAACATTTGTTTTTGAATACTTAATAATGACACTTTATGGAATAATTTATTAATTTAAATAGCTTATTATATTAATCACGGGGGAGGAAGTGTTACACGAAGGATGGAGTTCTTATGATAACTTGTTCAGAGTTCTTGTGATAAACTGTCACGGAGTTTCGTCGGAAAACATCTGTATATACTACAAAAACACTCGTCAAAAATGGTTATTTTCATCTTTCCAAAATGAGTTTTTAGGTGCTAAATTAAACTTTAATGATTAAGCTTGTCTTACATCTTTTGTATTTGTGTCAAAAACTAATTCACAGGCTAATTTTCATCGCCTCTTGCTTCAAATCTGGTAGTTTTGAGTAAAAATTTCCAAATTATTTGCCATTCACGAACCCTTGCAGAAATTACTGGTAATTTACCAGGATTTTACTGGGAAATCCCAAGGAATATTTACAGGGATAATTCCTAGGAAATGCAAGGAAATCTGAGGAATTTCCAGTTACTGGCTGGCGGTAATTGGAACGACCGAAAACTAACTGGTAATAACTAGAAAAAAAATGTGAATCCAGGAATGCTTAGATTGACTTGTACTGGATATCCTAATTACTGAGAATGACCTGCCACGGTATTTGGGGGGAACATTTTTCTAGTCCATCCCAGGCAATTTCAAGGCATTTCAAAGACCTATGATAAATACCAGTAACTCCTGGTATTTTTTATAATCTTAGGAATGACTGAGAATGACCTGCCCACGGTATTTGGAACATTTTTTCTAGTAATTCCTTTGGCATTTCAAAGAACTTTGGATATTCCCAGACGTTCCTGGTATTTTCCGATGATCTAAGGAATGGCTGGAATAGCCTAGGATTGCATTGTACTGGAAAATTCCAGAAACTGGGTATGACTGGACCACAGCTGAATTACTGTTACTAGGGCCACCAAAGGATCATTACGATTAAAATCAAATAATCAGTTTTGTAGAAGATATCATTACAAGAAATTGCTGACAATACAAGATGCCATTGGACACACAGGGCAATCACATTACTTCACATAAGCCATTGTACTGATGTGAACTAAATGTGCACTTTTAAATCCAGTTAAATGACAAGCAGTTCAACATCAGTCATAAGCAAAACTATGAAAATTTAATAAAAAGCATGATTGCATATGAAACAAAGTATTTTCCTTACAGTTTAATTGTTTTGTATTGTTTTAGACACACTTCTTTAGATATATCATTGTAGTTACTGGGAATGCAATGAGCTTTGGCAATAACACTTGACTTAAGATTCCTTTTTTAAAATAGTGTAACATGTGACACCTCTTTGAATTTAGCACTAAAAGTTAAAACATTATAATACTTGACTAGGTCACTCCTAGATTTTAATTTGCTTTCATCATTTTCTTAACTGATTGAATGAGGGACATCACTTAAACAGTCTAAGAAATGTCACTGAAACAGTACAAAACATGACGCAAGAAACCTCCAGTATTACATGCAACTCCTACATTTTCTATTGCTGTCTTCTGAATGAGTAAATCCTTGCTGTAAGATCCAATTTTTGCCGGTTTATATTTTTCTTGTCATCAAATCTTTCATACGGAGAATCTCAGTAATCAACTGAATTTGATGATCTCTGGTAATCAAATGAAATGTTGATCTTTTGGTAATCCAACGACTTCTTTGCATTTTCACAGATATATATATATATATATACACACAACAGATAGGAAGCTCTAAAAATAGATAATAGTCAGATTCAGACCCACAATCCTTTGCAGGCTTCGGTGATAATTGGGTTTTCGTCTCGATAGTCTCCAATTTTCGCACTCTCGTTTAAAACTTGGACGATATCCATGAATTATTGTTTACATACCCCGACATAGATTTTCATCAGTTAGAAATATTTGTATAGAAAAGTGTGTATAGTACCTTTTACAATAAATAACTATTGCTTCTTATTTAAGCAAAAAAATGTTTCATCTTCCTCCGGGAATTCAATATGACGGTGTTTTGGCTATTTTTACCCAGGATGCCAGACTTCCCGAAAGTTGAAAAAAACTGTCAGACATTCGGTCTGACAAACCATGAAAATCTGTCGGACCGAAACAAAATCTGTCAGACCAAATAAAATTGATCAAAATCAAAGAAAAACTTGTGTTTGTATTTCTAAGACACTTTTTGTTTTTTATTTTTTCGCCTAAACCGGCCATTCCCTACAGCGCTTTTTATTCCTCCCCGTCATAAAACCAAAGAAACTGGTTTGCTTTAAATTTTTCATTTAAATTTGGGCTCTGGGCTTAAATTTTTTTCATCTTTTATTGCCCGTTCTGCGCACTCTTTGAAGGGTTTTCGGGTTTTTCCCAAAGGGTTTGGGGACCTTTTTGCACAACCCTTTTGTATACATCCCGGGTTTTGGAAAAAGCCGGGGTCGGACCATCCGGGAAAAAAAAATTTTTCAGACCTGTCAAAATTTATCGGACATGTCCGTCGGACCGACGTAATTTCGGGAAGTCTGGGATGCTCAAATCTCTGAAATTCCGCAACATATAATAACTTATAAGACACAATTCTGCCACAATTCTGAACACATACTGAATTTAACTGTGTGACATCACAGTTTCTTCTCCATGTATATTTAGCTCCATGGCATTTTGTACCCAACTTGCCCCCTCTTTCAATTACTGAAGAATTTATGACAGTTCTTATATCAAAAGTTTTTGACCCGTTTTATAGATTTAAGCTCTCACTCTTCTCAGCTTTGAACCATCATTCCCAAGTTAGTTGAACTCCCCCCTTTGTGGCCTTGTGTACCCAATTTTTATCTGAATCAAACAAATACATTTCTCTACATATTTGGAAATATACCAAGATATTTGAATACGAAATAAATACAAATCACTTGCAGGACGTTTGAAGTGGATGCACACTTGGTTCAAGCGGAGTAAAATCATTTGCAAACTTGACAAAATGGTTTCCTGTGTCTTAAATATTTACAAAATCTCACATATTTTTTCAGTAAGTGGGTTTGTATGTTATTGATTTTTTTTTTTTAATGGCCTTCATTGAAGGAAGTGTTATGACACAGTCTGTTCTGGGCCCTCAGATTTGTAGCTTTTTGGTTATATACAAAGTTATTGAAGTTTATAAACTGGTCATGTACATATTTTTGAAATTTGATAAGTGAAAATCCAGGGCGGTTTTTATGCTCATTTATTTCACATATGTAATTTTTGAAGTTCACCAAAAAAGGTCAACTTATGAAAATTATACTGTGTATTTTTTTTATTATTATTTATTATCATTGTTATTCCTGTAATTTAGTGATGTTGATCATTATTTCTGTAAGTTGGTTGATTCTCACTCAACAACTCAAAAGGAACAAATAACACAAACATAAATGAAACCGGTTTTTACAAAGTTCAAGGGAAATAACTCTACAAATACGGATAAATCCACAAGCCGGAACCCAGGTGCACAACTACATAATGCTGACCGACCTTTTCCTGTAAGGCTTAATTGAACTTAGGTTCAAATCCTTTTTTTGATTTACATGCGACAATTAAAAATTGCAAAAATTTTCTAAGTCAAGGTTAATAACTCTAAAAATAATAAATCCACACGAAATATCCAGTGCACAACTTCACATGCCTGATCAACATTCCTGCAAAGTTTCATGACTCTAATGTCAAACCCATTTTGAGTTACCATGCGGACACAAGTTTGAAAATTGCAAAATTTTACTAAGGTCAAGGGCAATAACTCCTAAAAATACTTATATAAATTCAGACAAAAATACCAGGTGGCAACTAACTACAACAGCTGATCAACATTCCTGTTAAAGTTTTCCATGCTCTAAAGGTCAAAACTTTTTTGGTTACAATCCGACCAAAAGAGAACAGACGGACAAGTAATCTAAAATGCCCGCCACTAAAGTGGAGGCCACCAAAAGTATCTTGTTCAAACCCACTACCGTCCTGCCCCCTAATACAATAACAGTTTACAAAGTGCATGAATTTAGCACTTTGGCCCCCGGTGGGCCCAATGACCGTGTAAAATTTTTAACGAGAAATTAAGTTAAATCATATGTAGAATAAAATTAAAAACCTGGAAATTCGGACAAGTATTTCAAAAATCTTAAATTTCAATGCCGAGATTAAGGCAATTGTATTTCAGGTTAGTGCTTTAAAAGTATGACGGTCATTTTTGTGCTATTTTTGTTCTTTGCAAATCATATGTGGGATTTATTTTAAATGGACCAGTATTCAGATTCTCTAGTATAGGCTTAGGGCAGTGTCAAAAGACAAAAACCATTTTAGCTAGGCTGTCACCTGGGGCTGGACCACTGACCGATATCAATTTTGGTGGCCTTGACAACTTTTTAGTGGTCCAATAATTCCCTATACATGCCACAAATCTAGAGATTAAATCACAACACCACATACAAATCAAAACAAACAGAAAACATGGATTTCTGTTTCAAATAAATTTTTGGAGGTATCTTATTGTGATTTAAAAATACAGGTCAGTAATGTGTTATTTTAAAATACAGACATGATGTAGGCTTATTGACATCATCTTTTCTTGTTGATCTTGTTTATTGCATATTCTAATATATAACTAGATCTACATAAATTAATGGTGGATATAAAAATATTGTTTCTTTATGAAAAACTTTTTTTTATTCTAATACAACTGGTCTGGGGGGTAAAAAAAACTTGCGCTAACAATGCATTTTTTTCAAAACAATTTTTTAAACTTTTGGAGGGCATAAGCAAATAAATTTTCCTGCAGGGAAGCACAACCATCTTCAACGATGCCTTGTTTTTTATTTTTATTATATTTTTCCTGTTTCAAAAAGAAATAAATAAAAACAGGTCGCGAAAATATGTGAAAGAATGTCCGTTTACGCATTTTTTTTCCTTAAGGTTTAGTATCTTAACTTTAATAGGAATAAGCTGGAAAACAATTATTTTTTCTATTGTTACAGTCGGCAAATTGTTACAAAATAATGCTTTAGAAGTGAAAAATGGGTAAATTAAAATAATCTCTCGCTTTTCTTTTTTCTAGGGGTTCCCATAAACACGCCGGCTCTGTTTGGGGGAAAAAATCAGTGCTTTTAATGATAATACTCACAGTGAAATTTCACCGATTGCAGTTTTGAAGGTCTTCCCTTTTGAAATTTGCTTTGAGGAATTTACACCTTCTCGGTAAGGTTTTTTTGGGGAGACGAATATCAGTTCACTTTTCTTTGATATGAGCGAAGTGTCTGCCGTCTTTGAATATTGCCAGCCCACAATAAAACCCTGTGTTCACGTAATAAACATGTGTACTAACGTCTAACTGTGCTTGATTCGCGCAAAATTTTCGTGAGTTCTGTTTTTTTTTTGCCGCCTACAATGACTTGTAATTTTTCAATTAATCGTTGAATTTTATTTCAAAAAAATTTTTTCTTTTAAGGCCAACAGGCGCTTGGAATTTCATACAAAGCTACGTATGTTTCCAAACAATTGTGTGTTTGCTACATATCAGTATACAGTCAGTACACGTATCCAATAGTCATGAAATTATGCTCGGCTTTTGGTTAGCGTAAAATACGGATATTTTTATCGAGTATAATCTTTAAGGTTTTCGCTTGGTTAAGTAGACTAAGTTATCATCGGTTAATATCTGTCAGCCTACTTAAATTCAGGACTCTCGATTGACGCGGGGATTCGGGGTTTGACTAGGTGAAAAATTTGGAAATGCACAAATATGACACGTGAAAAAATTCTGCACAAAAGTCCATTTTGCCACTTTGGATTTTCAACTATGCAATAAATCACTTAATCACCCTAATTGATCTACATTATGTTCAATCACACTCCATATAAAATGTCCCAGGCAAGTATAATGTTATAAAAATTGTTTTTATACACACAGTCTGTGCACTGAAGCATGACATCAGTGGATGCAATTTTGACAGCGCTAAAAACTAGCTCTACACAACTGATAAAAATTACCTACTTCGAATGTCAATATTGATTTTTTTAAGGTTATAATAATACGTCTTTGATTTACTTGGAAGTGCCTGTTTACATTTTTGTTTTTCTTTTTGGATTATATATTCCTATTATGAATATCTATTAATTAAATGGCCAATGATAAAAATTGTCATAATGCAGGTTGACCATTTAAGGTCAATGATTTTAAAATTTCATTAGAATCTAAATAATAATAGTAATCCTAGAAAAATATTATTAAATAGATCTAGATCAGTAGGCCCTATGTTTGTTTTATTTAAAAAAAAAGAAAGAAACATTTTTATTTTCCTTTTTAATTGTCTTCCTTCTTATCTACTTGTTTACTTTCACAAGAGAATTCCTAGTCTTTAGGAATTTATGTAAGATTCAAAGGAATTTTAGCACAGATGTTAAGGATTTTTTTCTACAGGATAAATTCTAAGTATCTCCTAAGACTAGGAATTTTGGCAAAATTTTAAGTCTTGAGAAAAATCCTCAGAAAAAAAATTACAAAGTTCCTAGTAAAAAACTTAGAAAAAAATGATGAGTATAAATATGTTTAAAAAAAAAAAAATTATCAGAAAAAATAGCCTAGTTTCAGTAACTGGTATTTTCCTAGGCCATACTAGAAATAGCCAAGACTGGTTTTAACATTCGTGGAATTTTCTAGATCATAACGGGAAATACTGGGACTTTTTTAAATACCATATATATTTTCTGCAAGGGAAGTATTGACCTGTTTATTTCTGGTCTTCATCCTTTCCATACATAATTACCTAATTATAATGCAAAATTGCAAACATAAAGCACCGGCTAACAGATTTATAGCCGATTTTTCAAATGTCCCGGAGTTCTTGTGATAACTCTGAAATGTCACAGAGTTCTTATAATAACTTCTGTTATTGCAAGTGTGTTCCTTGGGCTAAATCACGGCACGTACAAGATGTAAGACAAGCTTAATCATTAAAGTTTAATTTAGCACCTAAAACTCATTTTGGTAAGATGAAAATAACCATTTTTGACGAGTGTTTTTGTAGTATAACAGATGTTTTCCTACAAACTCCGTGAACAGTTATCACAAGAACTCTGAACCAAGTCTATCATAAAGAACTCCATCCTTCGTGTAAAGTTCCTCCCCGTGTTAATGCTTTATTATAATTTATTTCAGAGCGATTTGTGAAAGGATGCTATGCACTGTCTGTGACAGGCCGGTTACCACCAGGAATCATCAGAAGTTTGAAAAATAAAAACATTCCATATAGACCCAGAGATGTTTCATACAAAAACACTTAATGAATTATGAACAGGTGCTTATAAGACTCATGAAGTTTATTAATTCCATCTGGAAGATGCTTTTGTGACAGGATTTTGTTATGCTGACTGACATTTTAAATGTGTCCTTTGGTTATGTTGATATGTTTGTAAAAAAACAATTCAAACAATATTGATTTAGCTTTGTCCTCATACAATATTCAATCTGGTGTTTAATTTACAAAAAAGTAAAATAATTTGTTCACCTATATTATATACCTGATATTTAGAACTTTTAAAGAGAACTTAAGCTGCCTGCAAACATACTGAACTTTTATTGCTCATTACAAGCTTGACTTTTTCAAAGATGAAAAAGAAGTCATGTTGATTTTGCTGTCTGAAACTTTACGATTGGTCATAAATTTTTAGCTCACCTGAGCTAGCATACTTAATAATACTCAATAATTAATAGCAACTTGTCCCTTTTACCATGCCCTTGACTTAGTAAAATTTTGCAATTTTCAACTTGTGTCGCATGTAACTCAAAAAGTATTTGACCTAGTCATGAAACCTTACAGAAATGTTGATCAGTATGTGTAGTTGTGCACCTTTTATTTTCGTCTGGATATTTTTAGTATTTTTAGAGTTATTGCCCTTGACTTAGTAAAATTTTGCAATTTTCAATTTGTGTCGCATGTAACTCAAAAAGTATTTGACCTAGAGTCATAAAACTTTACAGGAATGTTAATCAGTATGTGTAGTTGTGCACCTGGGTATTTTCTTCTGGATATTTTTAGTATTTTTAGAGTCATTGCCCTTGACTTAGTAAAATTTTGCAATTTTCAACTTGTGTCGCATGTAACTCAAAAAGAATTTGACCTAGAGTCATGAAACTTACAGGAATGTTGATCAGCATGTGTAGTTTGTGCACTGGGTATTTTTGTCTGGATTTATGTAGTATTTTAGAGTTATTGCCCTTGACTTAGTAAAATTTTGCAATTTTCAACTTGTGTCGCATGTAACTCAAAAAGGATTTTGGACATAGAGTCATGAAAACTTTACAGGAATATTGATCAGCATATGCAGTTGTGGCACCTGGGGTATTTTCGTCTGGATTTTTTTAGTATTTTTAGAGTTATTGCCCTTGACTTAGAAAATTTTTTGCAATTTTCAACTTGTGTCGCATGTAACTCAAAAAGGATTTGACATAGAGTCATTAAACCTTATGGGAAGGTGCAAAAAACTGTTTCATTATGTTGTTATTTGTTCTTTGAGTGCTTGAGTTAGAATCGACCAACTTTACAGGAATAATGATCAACATCACTAAATTACAGGAATAATGCACAAAATGGCAGCCAGATCTTAAGATAGAAAATCTTGTCCTGCCTTCACAGGTCAAACTACTAGTGGGATTTCAACCAAACTTTACAGGAGTGATCAGTTCAGTACCATCCCTAGTTATGCACAATACCAGCACATTCTGCTTCGCTGCACAAAATGGCCGTCAGAGCTATAAATAGAAAAATCTTGTCCGGCTCTCATAGGTTAAGCTACTGGTGGGATTTCAGACGTTTTAATAACTTTATGTGAAAAATACAGGCACTGTAATGATGTGCTAGTCATTCGGGATCCATCAATGATTTTAATAGCTTACTCAGGTTTTTCTGAGGTTTTATGTGTTAAGTAATTTGCATTGTAAGGATATTCAGTTTTACGACAATAATTTTACTTTGTATATCAGAAAAAGCAAGACTGACCAGTACTGACACGGTAATACAATCTTTATTTAGAAGGGTGTGTCAGTAGAATCTCCATAAAGCATGATTAAAAGATATTTTCGAATTACGGGTTTACCGTTTCGGATGACAACTTCATGTTTAAAGCGTGCTTTAGATCAAAAGGAAATGTAGTTTTATACACAAAAACAAATTATTAAGTTATACCAGGGTTAGAGAAAGTTTGGTTTTAGATTAAAAGAGGTTGTTGGAGATTAGAACATAATTAACGCCAGGGTTAGTCCCAGTGCGAAGAGAATGTAAACCGATGTTCAAATCTCCCAACAACCTCTTAATTAAAACTATATCGTACGCAAATAACTAAAAATATTTGTATATATTAATAAAAAATGTATAAATTATTATTTTGTAAAATTTTTTTCATACATTAACGAAGAAAAAAAAATACATGAAAGAGGTGAGAGTGGTTCCCCTTTTTTTAAGCCCTATAACCTCAAATTATCTTTCAGGGAACCATTTGCTCTTCACAAGATTTCACAAATTTTTCATACTAGTAAAAAAATTTTTACAAATTTATATGATACCCAATTCAAAACAATTTAAACCAATTCCTTTCTGTATAACAAAAATTTTTGAAACCAAAAAAAATGATACCTTTTTCTTTTAATGACGTATTATCTTATTAATAATTGAACATAAAACAAGAATGCAATCAGTGGTACTTTTATCTTTTCCTAAAACGATACTGGAAATCATTCAATATTTCATAACTTTGGCCCATTTACGTAATTTAATGTCTAACAATATTGAGAAGTAAGGGTGATACCACTGTAATTGTTCGCATCATTTAGATTACCCTTCCATAATACCACTACACCACTATTCATTTGAATTGAAAATATGATTAATCAATTTACATAATATTGGTGCTAAAATTGTTTTGCATTTAATAAATATCTCCGGAATAAATTTATCTATACCAGCACTTTTACAACTCTTAGGGGAAGAAATAGCCTTTTATCACATTATCGATTGTGAAATCCATGTCAGGATCTTCAACATTGTTGTAAAATATATCATTCTTTCTCATTTTTAGCTCACCTGTCACAAAGTGACAGGGTGAGCTTTTGTGATCGCTTTTCGTCCGGCGTCCGTCCGTAAACTTTTACTTTAAATGACATCTCCTCATAAACCACTCAGCCAATTTCATCCAAACTTCACAGGAATGTTCCTTTAATGGTCACCTTTAAAAATTGTTCAAAGAATTTAATTCCATGCAGAACTCTGGTTGCCATGGCAACCGAAAGAAAAAACTTTTAAATATCTTCTTTTAAAAAACCCTAAGAGCTAGAGCTTAGTTATTTGGCATGAAACATCTTCTAGCGAGTGTCTACCAAGTTTGTTCAAATAAAAGCCCTGGGGTCAAAATTGGCCCCGCCCCAGGGGGTCTTTGATTTTCCCTATATGCATATAGTAAAAACTTAAAATATCTTCTTTTAAAGAACCCAAAGAGCTAGAGCTTAGATATTTGGCATGAAACATCTTCTAGTGAGTGTCTACCAAGTTTGTTCAAATAAAAGTCCTGGGGTCAAAATTGGCCCCGCCCCAGGGGTCATTGATTTTCCCTATATGCAAATAGTAAAAACTTAAAATATCTTCTTTTAAAGAACTCAAAGAGCTTGAGCTAAGATCTTTGGCATGAAACATGTTTTAATGGGTGTCTTCCAAGTTTGTTGAAATAAGCCCTGGGGTCAAAATTGGCCCAGCCCCGGGGGTCATTGATTTTCCTTATATGTGTATAGCAAAAACTTAAAAAATCTTCTTTGAAAAAACCCAAAAAGCTAGAGTTAAGATATTAAGCATGAAACATCTTCTAGTGAGTGTCTACCATGTTTGTTCAAATAAAAGCCCTTGGGTCAAAATTGGCCCCGCCCCGGGGGTCTTTAATTTTCCCTATATGCATATAGTAAAAACTTAAAAAATCTTCTTTTAAAGAACTCAAAGAGCTAGAGCTAAGATATTTAGCATGAAACATGTTCTAATGAGTGTCTACCAAGTTTGTTCAAATATGAAAGCCCTGGGGTCAAAATTGGCCCCGCCCCGGGGGTCATTGATTTTCCCTATATGTATATAGCAAAAACTTAAAAAATCTTCTTTGAAAAAAAACAAATACATAGCTGGAGTTAAGATATTAAGCATGAAACATCTTCTAGTGGAAGGATACACAAAGAATTGAAAAAGCATGGACATTTGAAGGAAAGCTATATGCAACATTTAGATCAACAAATCCACTGAAACCATATAATTCAACATCACGCCAAATTCATTTCCATGAGTATGACAGGTGGCTATCTCTCCCAGACAGATCTCACAATAATACATCATCAATTCGTAAATTCAGATCAAATGGAAAAAGAAAAAATATAAACGTTTAAACAAATATAACAATGACTATGATTTTGTTTAATTTCCTTCATAATTTTGTGTCTTTCTGGAGCTTTCTGGCTCCCTTTCAGTTGAAGGAAGTTAACATATCTTTTTTGAATTAATAGTAATGAAATGTACCTCTATAATTTCTTTCCTCTTCAATTAATTTTCGATAAAAATATCTAAAAGAGGAAGTATTTTATGTAAACACATTGAATATGAGTATTCATATTTCAAAACTTAAAATGTATTATTAGTCTGTGAATATGTTTGAGGTCAACGACTGAGGTGCGTTACTAACGTTTTTCTATTCATGCAGCGTTTTATATGTTTCATCAAAATGTATAAGTATCAACAATATTTTGTGATGTTGACGTCTGTATTTTTTAACTTTAAAGTGATTACTAAGTACTATGTTTTTGTTGTTAAATTACTTTGTAGCTACATATTAAAATTTTGTTATTAAAATTGATTATGTCCATGTACACGTGAATAAAGTCATATGTGTTCATTATCAATAGGGATTAGATATGCTATTGATACAAAAGTAATGTAAAATTTCTATTCGAAATTCAGTAAATCTCTCACAAGTGTCAAATATTTTTAGCTTAAATATCATAAAGAGGAAATAATGGACGGAGGGGGCGTTACGAACGTTTCTTTTATCGTGCAGCATTTTTATGTATATATATTTCATCACATGTCTGAGTATTGTTTTGTCTAGGTAATAACTCGGATGAGTTCGAAGCAATGGGTCATCTCGATTGAAAAAAGTAGGTCACGGAGCTAAAAAATTTAGAAAAAAAACCTTGTTAACACTCTAGCGGTCACATTTTGGCATCAATCATCATCAAACTTGGTCAGGATGCTTTGTCTAGGTGATAGCTTGGATGAGTGAAACATTGGTCATCTCGGATGAAAAACTAGGTCACAGGAGCTAAAAATAGAAAAATCTTGTTACACACCTATGTGGCTACTGTTTTTGATCCATTTAATTATCCTGTAAATTTGGTCTGAAAGTTTGTTTTTGATGATTTCTAAGTCAAGTTCGAATATGGGTCATCTTGATGAAAAACTAGGTCACACCGCTCAAATATGGAAAACCTTGTTAACATTCTAGTGGTCACATTTTCGAACCATCAATTATTATCATCAAAACTTGGTGAGGCATGCTTGTCTAGGTATATTGGGTCTCGGATGAGTTCGAAATCGCAATGTGAAACTAGGTCACCGGAGCTAAAAAATAGAAAAAATCTTGTTAACACTCTAGTTGCTTACTGTTTGATCCAAGTATCCTGGAAAATTGGTCTGAAAAGTTTGTTTTGATGATTTCTAGGTCAAGTTTGAATATGGGTCACCTGGGTAAAGAACTAGGTTCACATGCTTGCAAATATGGATAATCCTTGTTCACTGGAGTGGTCACATTTTTTGAGCATTCACCTGTCATTGAGACGTGTTCAGAATCTTGTCTAGGGTAATTGTTTGGATGAGTTTGATGGTCAGGTGAGCGATCTTTAGGGCATTCATGGCCCTTTTCGGTTTTCAATTATTTCAATTCTTTATAACATCAACATTTAAAATATTGGTTGTCTGTGAGTAAAATCTTTTCAATGAATTATCTCACATCCAAACTAAATACAGTTTGTAGAGATTAGGTGAGCAGGAAGTGCTGGTGTCAAATAACCAAATTCTACCATTACTTTAGTTTTTGAATTTTATCTCTGTTTATAATTATTTCAAGGTGGTACTTGTTTAGAGAGAGGGATTAAAATATGTAAGGAATTGTGTTTGAAAACTTTCATTTTACGTGAAAGAGAATTTAGCAGAGAAGTGCCGGTGAACAAAAGTAATTATAAGTTCCCTTAACGAAATGGCCACCCATTTATAACGTGGTTGAAAAATATTGACCATTTGTTGTATTTTTCTCGATTACTTGATACAAGAAAAATTTATAATATTTTTATCACAATTGATTTTTTTTCATAGCTTTGGGGTCTCCCTTTTTTAATTTATTATGTTCACAACTGTGTTAAAATAGTTCCCTTTTTAAAAGGCTTTTTATTTCACTTGTTGGGGCCCCAATAAGGGGTTTTGTGATGGAAACCAAACCACTACTTTGTAACCAAAAAATATTATTTTTGGGAAACATGTTTTTTAAAAAATGTTTGTATCAATTTCCCTTTTTCCATTTATTTAAATTTTTGCACTTGATTTTTATAAAACGGGAAACACCCTTCCCCTCTTTTAAATTTTATTCCCCCCGGGAAATAGTAAATCAAAGGCGGGAAAGCACTGAATTCCCGACGGACCATGCAACCCGGGAAGAGACTTTTTAAAGGCAAAAAAAAAAACCCACACAAAAGTTTATAACGAGAAAATTTTTTCCAAAAACAATTTTCGAGTTTTGGGTAGAGAAAATATATTTTATGCGCTGTCCCAATCGATATAATTCAGATTTTCCCTACTTTCCCAAGCAGAACAAGTGCCAAATTTTTAAATACAGAAATGGAATTTATGCCTTAAAACTTGGTCAAACTTGTAAAATCAGTGGTCCCTTATCGAATTTATTCCAAAAAGAAATGTATATGTAAACTAGAAAATAACTGTCAACGAAATTTTTCTAAAATAAAAACCATGCAAAATAAACTTCATCATAATACATAATACATGTTGAGAATGTTAATTTTAGCAATTGCTTCGTGTTATATTTCATAGTGGGCATATAGACAAAAAAAATATAAGTCATTTGTATTTTTATTCTCTTGGATATGTCTCATTAAAAATATTTTTGGTTAAAATCATCAGCAATTAATGGTGTAATTTTTTTAGACCATTTTTTTTTTCATTTACGTCACTTAAGCACATACAAATGTTTATTTGTCCCTTATTCAATTTCACACTAAAATTCCATTTTCAACTTGTTTGCTTCTTACAAATTGTATAGAATTTCTTAAACAGTAATTGCATGTAACACAAAAGTAAGTAATCCGTCTGGTTTAAATTACATGTATATGTGTAACTCGTTCCGAAAAGTAAAACAAATGATGCAGAATCTTATTTTTAGAATAGTTGTTACTCTTCTGGTCGAAGAGGCTTATAATCTTCCATAGCAGGTTAACTTTCATATCGTGACCTTAGAAACTATGTTAAACAAAACACAAGAATCGGAAGTAGGAACTGATTCATAAAAGATTTAACCAATGAAAAGACTTACATTATGGCGGTAAAGTGTTGAAAAAATCTCCATTGTTACATGCATTTTTCAAAAAAATTAGATATTTATAATTTACTAACCATTGGGTACTGTAGTCTTATTTATTAAAATA